>NC_136499.1:75937408-75999908 GCF_053919585.1 Euprymna scolopes | reverse complement strand
ACTGTAAATAAAACGAAATGATAAAATGAAATAATTATCAATTGGGCCCAATTAAATATTTTGTACCGGTGTTAACTGAGAGAGGTAGAGGACATAATGGCTGCGTAATATGACGTATTTGATCGAGTGATTAGTCTTAATGTATGAATTTAAGAATTTGAATGAAACCGACTGATAATTTGTGGAAAACATGTATCAAGTACTGGCAAGAAACGCTTATGTGTGGCGCTTGCATTTTAGTACTATATTATTTTATAAAATGGAAATCGTCCGTTATATATATATATATATATATATATATATATATATATATATATATATATATATATCTTTTTAAACAAAGAGAATTATTCAAACTAATGAAGAACGGTAACTTTGTTTCATAATTTTCAGGTTAAAACTACTTATCTTTGAACTTCCTTAGCTAGCTTCTTTCTCGACTTATTATTATCATTGTACTTGTTATTGTTGTGCTTGTTTTTATTGATATTATACTTGTTATTGTTTAGATGACAACTATATTTTTCTAAACTGATTTTGACTTTAGCATTTCACATGGTCAACGAAACTGAGCATAACAAGAACTTTTAAAACCATAAGTTGTTTATATTTTAACTAGAATATGGTTTAAGTTAAAAATATATAAATAATGCCGAAACAAATTTTATTATAAGTAATTTACGAAATTGAAATAGGAATTAGTCTCAAATAAGAGAAGAAAGGCCAGCATGGCTGTTTTGTTAGCTTTTATTTATTGGGGTGAGGTGGGGGTGCGTGAGAAATGCTTATAACAGGATTTATAGAGAAATGAAAGAAAACGGTAAATAAATCTTACAATTTAAGCAGGAAATTCAGTTTTATTAGTTTTAAGTGGAAAACATTTTTATTTAAGGCTATGTATGTTTGATATTTTTGCAGGAAAACATGGTGATATTTCAAGGAGGCAATAATTCATGGAAGGACAGTTTTATGATTACAGAACCGATACTACACTACCGATTCCTATTTAAAGATATTTCAATTACAGAGTTTTTTCTTTTCATTCAGTTAAAAATGCATAGTCACGAAACAAATTTTTTTATGGTTCTTTGCCTGTTAGAAAAACATAGTATCTATTCTCCACATATTAGCGACATTTGATACTTTACTAATGCTGGAAGCTTTCATGTAAATTATATCCTTTAAAATTGATATTCTAAACATGGTTTTAAAACGTTATTTTTTTTATTAATAATAATCCTTTATATTAGTGATTAAAATCAATTTGTACTGCATATTACAGAATATGAATTTATTAGAAACGTTTCCAAAATAAGTATGCAAATGAGTAATATTGAAATTTATTTGGAGAGGTTTAGAGATTATCACATATCCGGGGTTTGAAAATAGTCTTGCATATTTATAATTAAATACACCTAAATCGTTTTGGTGTCAATAAGGATATCTAGAAAGAGATTAGGCAGATGTTTTTCATTTAAGCAAACATTATATAATATGAGAGAATTCATGTGCTTTCTTATGTTTTTAATAAACCTTCTTCTATGTTATCATTTTTTTGTGTCAAAATTAAAAAAAACAATTACTGAATTTTGCAGAAGGATCACAAACCTGTTCGATTGCACCATCTTCAGGTGACAAAAATAATGCACAAAAACGTGAAGAAAAGAAGACTCTCACTTCAAAATGTGGATGGTGCACATTATGTCATGATTAGGGTTGTGACAACAGCATATTCTTTTAATTATTTTGATTATTGAGTATATAACCGACACAGTTAGGCACAGTTAATCAACCTAGACCCACAGTACTCTATATAAAAGCGTATAAGATCTCAACGGATGTACACTCGAGAGTCAAAACGGTTAAAAGAATATGCTGTTGTCCTAGCCCTAGTCATGATGCATGTTATATCTTATTTCTTGTACTGTTTGATTCTATGTAAATTCTGTTTTGGGTTGTCGAGTCACTGTTTTTATTAGAAACCCACATAGACTTGCAAAGAGAATCATTTTTAATTGCATTGTAGAATTTGTACGTTTATGTAAAATCATGCTCATTTATTTGGGGAGTGGTGGATAAAATACACAGCTATTGATTTTCACTCGATACACAAAGGAAGAAGTAAAAATACATACAGAAGGAAAGAAAGTAGATTATGCACGCTAGTATCTTTGTACAGGCGTTCTTATCGCCTTTTGGCTTTCCATAAATTAACACAAGAATAAGTTAATTTACAAAATACTACTTTTACATTTTTAGTTAATTACTAGACTACCCGTGACCCATTGGGTCAGTATGTTATATCAACTATGGAACTAATGTATGGGCATGACACTTGTGACATAAAGAAAATAGTTTTTTGTGATATAACAGAAACATTTCTATGAAAGCATATTAAAATGAAAAAAGAATATAGATAGATTTCTATGAGTCGTTCTGTCTATAATTGTTTATTTAAAAAAAAAAACTTACAGCCATTGAATTATAAGTGGTTTGCCATACTTATAGGAAAATATGCACTGAATAGATACCATAATACTTAAAGTTAAATTCAAATTTTGGTATATCTTTTAATTTAAAAAAAAAACAATTGGGACGCTGAAAACGTACACAGTAAAACAATACGTTTTATTGTGGCATTGATTATTTATTTGTAACGCAATTGAAAAAGAAACATATTTTCGGGGTTATTTATTTATGTTGGTAGTGTAGAAGAAAATGTATGCATGCTTTTAAGAAAGGCATTTTAAAAAATGGAGAATAAATTAAAAAAATAAGGCAGTGGGTGAATCGCCGTTGCAAAGTGCTCATGGGTGTCAATGGATTAAAGTAGATTTATTTGTAAGAAAATTGCGTTAAAATAACTTAAACGTAATACGGAAATGAACGATAAAAAAAAGCAAAAAGTATTAACAATTGTTTATTTGAATAATTTAAACACAAAAAAAATCGGGACGCTGAAAACGTACACAGTAAAACAATTCGTTTTATTGTCGCGTTGATTATTTAGTATAATATATATCGTATATATGGAAAAGGTCGATGATTATGCGTATTATTTGTAATCACGTTTTGCGTTTGCTTCCCATATCTTGAAGTTTTTTATTCAATAAATTTAAGATATTCGCTTTTCTAAGGACGTCCATTTGTTCGAACGAAACCAGTCCAACGATTTTTGTTTATTTGTTTACGTTGTTATGGGGTTGTTTATGTACGCATGTGCAACCGGAAGTCGTAAACCGGATGTTGGGTTACAACACCCGTTACAAGGTTATTTGAGTTTCATAATTATATAGATTTGTATTATTATTTATTCTTTGCCTGTTTGTTTTTCTATTCACGTATTTATTTCTATTTGTATTTATTTTTGCTGTTGTTGTTGAGCATCATAATGTTGTATGAATCATGATTATTGTTGGCATTCGTTTGCTAATATCGTTATATTCAGAACTATTTTTAGAAAGACATTGATTTATTACAGACAGGATCACATGAAGATTGTCAACCTCTCTGAATGGAAGTGATTCTTTGGAATGAACTTGATTCGAACTTTGCCCACCAAGTTGTTATTCTATGTCATTTAGCTACTTAACCACCGTCACTTTCTTACAGTTGTTGCTGTTGGTTTTGTTAGTTTGTTTTTTAGATTCTATTTTAATTTGAATATACATATGTAAAGATAGAAAGATAAAAATGGAACAAAACAAGTTATGCGTTCATCAACGTTTCATCTTTATTGCAAGACTTCCTCTGGATGAATGAAATTAAGCAAACAAAACACCAGTACAAATATTGAAAATATACTTTTGATATCATGAAATGTATGACCGTCTGTCCGTTATGGTTCGGGTATGGATGTTTTGCTGGAGTTGGGTGGGTCAATTTTTGTTATGTAATTTATTGACTGATACATAATTACATAACAAAAATACAGGCAAAAATACATTCATTTCATTTCGGTTGCACGTCCATATTTGAATTGTAACGGACATATTTGTTCCAAAAAGAATATGAATTGCATCATATCTTTTTAAATATATTAATGTCTACATGATGTTATATCAAAACTTACTCTCTTTCACAACGCTATGCCCCCCTCCATTTTTCGATTTTCAACTAATTTTTTCGTTTCTGAAATGTAACAGGGTCATACATTTCATTACATCAAAAATATATTTTCAAATATTTGTATTGTTTTTTTTCTTAATTTCAGGAAGTCTTGCAAGAAAGACAAAACGTTGATGAACACATAACTTGGTTTGTTCCTTTTTAATCTCTCTATTTCGGCAGAATACTGTTTCCATTATTCTCATCATATGTAAAGATATAATTTATTTTGGTTTAAATCTTGTGAATTTAACCACAATCAAGATGGACACAAGAGTCCTGAAAGATGTGAATTAAATTCAGTTTATAACCAATTATTCATAGTATTAGTTTTATTATTTTGAATACTCTGTATGTGTGGATGTATCAGTTGTGCATTACTCGCTGTTCTAAAGATAAATGTTCATGAAAATCAGCTTAACCCAACTTAAGGGTTGGCTTATCATTATCAACCAATCTCTGCGTTTGACATTAGACTTACAACCGTTATTTATTACTTTGAAATCAATGGCTATAAAATGACAATGAAATGACAAAGTCTTTTTTATGGAATGACCAAGAGAAATCTTTTGAATTTTCCTTTCACTTGTCTTGATTAACTTGGCATTGGCCACAAATACCTGTATTAGATTAATTCTTTCAATATGTCTCTTTATTTGCCATCACCACAAAGGCAAAGTTAGACACAAGGCCAAATTTTAATGTAAGAGATATACAGCTTCCCCAAAAGAAGCTTACTGATTAGGGTAAGAATAAAAATTGCACCACCAACAAAAATGGATTATCTTAGTGGAAATAAAACAGTTACTACACTTTGATAAATTTATTTACACAAAATACATTTCTACATATGGAAGACAAGTATCGCACAGTCAAAGGAAGTGTAATAAATTGGTAAAGGATCAAGGGGCGATTAATCGGAATCGGAAGATTTGAGAGTATCGGAATCAGAAAAATTGACGCCTATTTTCCGATGCCAAAACGATTCTTTTAAATGTCTATTTTTATTTGGTTTTGTTTAAAGTAAAATCCTCCATTGCTGGTAATAATGCTAAAATAATAAATAGTTATTGATTTTAAATTTCCAGTAAAGCTAAACTCGACAAATCACTCCCCACAAGTGTATTTGACGTTTAGGAAATATCTGCATATTTAACATGTTTTTTTTTTTCTTTACGAAAATCAGAGAAAATAACAATCTTATAATTAAATAATTAGAGATTTATTAAGAATCGGAATCGGTAATTGTATCAGAATCGAGAAAAATATTGGACTCGTCCCATCACTAATTCAAACCAAAAAGGATCTGAAAGCAAATCATTATTACTCTAGGCACCCAATTGCAGGCCCATCATATTGTTGTAATTAACTTTAAGCCTCAAAAGCTATTCAAAATGTTCCTTGATGTTTCCAAACTATGACACAATATTGGTTATTTCAAAACATTGGATCACATACTACAGATAAGATGACTCTGTGTAAGACTGAACTAGATAACCCGTCTCTTAATCTGCAAAACCACAGTTCTATGGCAATTACATGAAATAGAGGTGACAATAAACAACCCTCACTTGACGTACTGATAGAGAGACAACAAATGACTGCTAACACTTTCACTACTGCCGTTCATGGGTGACACAGAATTGAGATCTATTTGTGCTAGTTCAATTTAAAACTGGCTATCCCTAAAACAGATGACACTAAGCAAAAGTTTTGCACTTATCTAAATTGATCAAAAGAGCAGCCTTTATACCGTGCTCTACCTCCTATGATCATACAAATGAGATGAAAAGTTTTCAAAATCCCTGTCTTCTTTAGGCTCAATCGATTCCCCAACGACAACCGAAAACCACTTTGATATGCAAATATGAAGGAAAAATGTTATGGAATAATAAAAACGGAACATTTCTCATCAAAAGCAAAACTAAAAAACGTTAGCATGAATGCAATATAGTCAACAGTCGAAAAATCGAAAGCAAACGACATATAGAGCAAATAACTTTTACTAAATGCAAGAGAATTTTATTTTTTACCGACCTCTACAATTTTAACTTTCTGAAACTGATTGTAAGATTTATTATTTCTGAATACTGTATTGTTACTTTGACTTTGCCAAACACGAGTAAATAAAAATGCTGGTCGTTAAGTTTTGGCTTAAAAGATAATAAAAAGGGGCTTACCCTATCATTAATTCTAAATACATTGGAGCGTTATCAATTAGATTTAGGGTTAGTGGTAGGATAAATATTTTTTAAAGCTATTTTTAAGGAATCTAATACCAACAAACAACATGGGTTAGCCATATTGGAATTTTTACTGCAATCAAAAAGTCAGATATCAACGAAATATATATTGAAATAAACAAAATTTTTAAAGCGTTTTCAGAAATTTAAAACTATGCAGGTTGATAACAACTGTAATTGTTTTGCATTTATTAAAAGTTATTAGTTGTGTTTGTTTTATGAAGTAAATATGAGGTATGCTTTATAAGGACTGTTTACTATGCTGAATAAATGCGTAACATTTTCTCAAATTGATGTATTGATACCTTATAAATAATAGCAGAAAACTAGAAAACAATGCATATAAAAAAATGCATCTATATTAATAGAGAACAAAAATGATGGGCAAAATTAAGAAAACTCAATAATAAAGAGCGATTATAATGAAATAATATTATTGTCACAGCAAGTCCATTCTGTTCAGATAGAGTTTCTAGTATCTTAAGATGGTAATGAGTGATGGTTAAGATTTGTTTAATTCGAAAAAGGAAGCAACATCGTCAGTCAAACAATTGCATCTTTTATTTCTTTTACTCTCTTTATATTTATCTTTATTGACATTCATGATTTTATGACAAAATATTGGTATTTTCTTAAAGCTTTCTCCATTTCCTGAAAAGTTCTCAAATGTTTTCCAGTGATATTTTAAAATATTTTTAATGATGACCAATAAACAATTTTTTTAGTTTTGAATAAGCAATAGTGAAGGACTTATGAATTTTCTATATTTTTATAGATGTAGCAATTATTCAACAACTTACTGTTTAGCAATCCGGCATGAATTGAACTTACAAAAAAATAATTAAAATCACAGATGGTATTAGACATTCTCTTTGATTATTTTTTTTAACTCTGATTAATTAAGACTTTCAGAAAAATTACCAAAATAACTTCTTTTTTAAAATTCTCTCTTATAATTAATGATAGTTCAAATAATTGTTTAAATATTGGAAAATATTCAAATATATATGATATATACATGTGCACAAAAAAACATACATACACACATAGAGCAATTAGATTGACTTCAATCGCTAAGAGGAAATGTATTAAAAAGATTAAATAAAAGCTACTTGGGACTAAATGGGGTTGGCATATTTTTTATTTGGCAACGAGCCAACAAAGCTCACTGGGGTTCCTGAAGTCTATTTTGACCCAAAAACCAAGCCTCACCTTTGTTGAAGGGAATTATTATTATTACTATTATTATTATTATTATTATTACTACTACTACTACTCATTTTGTGATCAATATCTTACATTTATGTTCAAATCATTAACATTTGTTGAAATATATTATAACTAGCATGGGGGAACGGTCGAAAAATACGCTTAAATATTACATTTTAATTTATTGAGATTTCATCTATACATTAATAGGATAGCGTGTGTGTTTTTTTGTGTGGCACGCTTACATCCGAGTGACTGTCGTTTAATTGTTATGGACTTCCATTTCTTATAAATAACTTTAACAAGAATTCT
Source organism: Euprymna scolopes (assembly GCF_053919585.1). Lineage (NCBI taxonomy): Eukaryota > Metazoa > Mollusca > Cephalopoda > Sepiida > Sepiolidae > Euprymna > Euprymna scolopes. The sequence continues at coordinate 75,992,037 of NC_136499.1, read as the reverse complement.
GCTTTTGGTTTTGGTTTCAATACACTTAAGTCATTTAATTTTTTATAAATAATTTTACCAAGAATTCTTCATAAGTTTTAGTTTCGGTTACAGCTGAAGGAACTCCAGTTATATATATATATATATATATATATATATATATATATATATATATATATATGTATATGTGTGTGTCTGTGTATCTGTGTGTGTACATTTCCCTGCGCAATAACTCTGTCAATTTGAAGTCTACATACTCGAAATTTGATATAGAGGGTACTGAGATTTGGAAAAATTGATGTGATTGATTTTCGACCAGAAATTTGTCGATTAAGGGGTCAAAGTTCAACGATTTGATCTTTGAGAACTCTACCAAACTCCTCCGACAATTTTGTGTCCAAAACACTTGAAATTTTAGATATAAGTTCCTTGGATATGGATCTAACTTAATAACTTGATGTTAGCCCAGAACAATAAATGTTAAGAGGCCATAATAGGGGTCAAATTTAATAAAATTGACCGCTTTTTTTTTTTTTTTGCTCAACATACACCTCCAAATTCCCGGGCAACGCCGAGCACCCAGGCTAGTATATCTATAAAGTGAACATGTGTGTGTGTGTACATTTCCCTACGTAATAACTCTGTCAATTTTATGTCTACAGACACGAAATTTGATATACAGGGTTCTGAGATTTGGGAAAATCTTTGTAATCGATTTTCTGGCAGAAATTTGTCTCTCAAAGTTCAACGATTGGACCTTTGAGAACTCTAACAAACTGCTCCGACAATTTTTTCGTCTAAACACTTGAAATTTTAGATATAGGTTCCTTGGACATGGATCTAATTTAATAACTTGATTTGAGCCCAAAACAGTAAATGTTAACGGGTCATAATAGGGGCCAAATTAAAAAAAATTGATCGGATTTTTTTTTTTGCTCAACATACACCTCCAAACACCCGGGCAACGCCGGGCTGAAATGCTAGTACGTATATATCTTTGTTTACTCTATCTATTCTTTTATATCTATAAAAGTGAATGTGTGTGTGTGTCTATGTGTGTATGTGTGTGTGTGTGTGTGTCTCTATGTGTGTGTGTGTGTGTGTACATTTCCCTACGCAATAACTCTGTCAATTTTAAGATAGACTCGAAATTTGATATAGAGGGTACTGAGATTTGGGAAAATCGATGTGATCGGTTTTCGGCCAGAAATTTGTTTGATAAGGGGTCAAAGTTCAACGATTTAACCTTCGAGAACTCTACCAAACTCCTCTGACAATTTTGTGTCTAAACACTTGAAATTTAAGATATAGATTCCTTGGACATGGATCTAACTGAATTACTTGATTTGAGCCCAGAACAATAAATGTTAAGGGATCATAAAAGGGGCCAAGTTTCAAAAAATTTGAACTTTGCGGTCTCTACCAAATTAATCAGACAATTCTGTTCTTTTCCTCCTTTGCGGTACGGGTTCGAGCCTGCCTTCTTACTACCACTTTTTTTTTTTGCTCAACATACACATCCAAACACCCGGGCAGTGCCGGGCTGAAATGCTAGTATATCTATAAAAGTGAACATGTCTGTGTGTCTGTCTCTATGTGTGTGTGTGTGTGTGTGTGTGTGTGTGTACATTTCCCTATGCAATAACTCTGTCAATTTGAAGTCTACAGACTCGAAATTTGATATACAGGGTACTGAGATTTGGGAAAATATTATGATCCATTTTCGGCCAGAAATTTGTCTGTTAAGGGGTCAAAGTTCAACGATTTGACCTTTGATGAGAACTCTACCCAACTCCTATGACAATTTTGTGTTTAACCACTTAAAATTTTAGATATAGGTTCCTTGGACATGGATCTAACTGAATAAATTGACGTGAGTCCAAAACAATAAATGTTAAGGGGTCATAATAGGGGTCAAATTTTAAAAAATTGACCGCATTTTTTTTTTTTGCTCAACATACACATCCAAACACCCGGGCAACGCCGGGCTGAAATATATATATATATATATATATATATATATATATATATATATATATATATATATATAATCATAAGTTTTGGTTTCGATTCAAGCTGATGCACCCAAGTCATATGGATATATATATTTTTTTTTGAAATCGCAACCTTATAATATATAAAAATCGATAGAACATTAACTTTATAATATATGCGAAATCTTCAAGAATTAAATTATCATATTTAAGCTTACTTTAGGATCGGCCTATGCCGGGCGTCCCGGCTAGCTTAGGTACATTCTTTGGAAGTTTTAACAAAAGAGATCAAATAATACCATTTACTCTGAATATCTACAGAATGCCAACATCAATATATTACATATGAATGAGTTCCCCATGGAATATCCACAGGTCCCGCAAATATATATTATTATAATTTAATTCTCTATCAATTATTTTATATTATATTGTCCGTCTATCTCGGAGGAGATACAGTTTGGAAAAAAGGAGACAAACAGACAGACTTAGTGAGTTTTATAAATAAATAAGACAGCAACAATTTAGATAGAAAGAAACCATCCTTGACAGTTTTGACACTATCTTCTGCATCAGATTTTTGATAAAAATACAATTTCAAACAGAGTATTCAAATCATGGCAATTTGTTTTGTATTACTTGATTTATCTGTATACAGTTTCATAATAGCCGCCAATATAATATTAAGTCCCTTTTAGATAAATAATATATTTTCATTTTTCAAAATGATACGAGTAACATGCTCAAACAGTTTTGTTACACAGATTAGAGTAGAATAATTCCTTTTAATTTACAAATCATCCGGTTGAAAGAAAACATTTTTTCTGCTGGTGACGCCTATGTAAAAAAAAAAACCCAAACAGAACAAAAAAAACCCACAAGAATCTTTCAAAGCAGAGAAAAAATCATGACTGCTCTCTTAACCATTCATTTCTAACTAAATTAAAATGGTTATTGTTTGGCAGGTGAAAACTTTCAACTTCAACTTTCAAAAAGATCTTCTGTTTCTTGTAAACACTAAACAAACATAGTTTAGTTAACGATCAAATTTGTTGGATATTTTTTGGGTAAAACTGTTAGAAAAACAAATAAAAATATAATTATTTTACAGATAAATTATTCCCTAATTTATAAGAATCTATAACTATTGGACAGGGAAGAGTGCTGTGTGCAGCATATCTTCAGATGTGGCAGTAGTTTTCTAGTAGTTAATATTTTTGAGTTTGAAAACTTATCTGTGCGGGAAAAGTAATTTAGAATAGAAATCAAAACAAAATAACTGCTAGAAATTTATTTTTGTATGGGGAATACTATCTAATTGACTTATGTAAGTGTTTCCCGGCTGGAAAATCATTTTGGTATTCTATGTATGTCGTAAACAGGATCCTTATTTAGAAATCATGTTTCAATTTTAACAAATTCCATTAGTGCAAGATCTTATAAATTTTAATAAAAATTAGAGGGGGAAACAGTGTGTGTCAAAGCTAGAGATCGTTATTTGGCACCGATTGTAACTACAACAACAAAAAAATATAACTTAGGATCAGGTCGGATATGAAAATGAACTCACTCATGAAACTTAATTAACTTTTCAAATGTTTTTTTAATGTGATAATTGTAAGTACCAACGGTGTAAGAAATTGAACCCATGGCGTTTGACTCAACTACATAAATGATTAAAGTATTGACTTCATTCTTTGCCTTTTTAGCTAGGACCAAAGTGTAGTATCTGATCATTTATAATACTTTTTTTTTTCGGTCCATGGTCAGTGAAAGAGAAATCTTTCTAGAATACACTTTTTGGAGAGCTGTATTTTTTTTTCTTAAAAACTGGCTGTGTGTCTTACTCTGCCCTTATGGAGAAGAAAATAAATTAGAACTTTTACAAAATACGATTTTGCTAGTATCAAATTATTAATGTAAATTAAATCAATTTCGAGTGAATCTAATAACCTATACTCTGATAGGATTCTCCCGTTATGCTGACGTCAGTCTAATAATGCTACACCAGTTAATAGAATGGTGTGTATGTATTCGCAATCAATTTTCTTTCTTGAATATTAAAAGTACGGGAACAAACGGAACTTATTTGTGAAAAATAAACGTCAGAGGAAGAAAAATATGAATAGAAGATAGTGGAAGAGAGAAATTTCGGAGAAAATTGAATAAAAATAATTTATTCTTTGAAACAAAGGTTGGGATGAGAGGAAAGAAAGAATAGCGAACGAAATGGCCTGAATGAGGGAAACTTGGAAAGGAATTCAAAATTATGCTTTGATCGAGAAAAAAGATTTAAAAAATTCTTGAATCTTAAATACATTTCTTCTTCTTCAACAACAACAACAACAACAAAAACAACAAGCAGCAAATGTATAATAAATTGCTCTAGATTCAGATTCGTGATATCCATAAGTTTATGTCTCTTGAAATTATTGAAAAAAAAGAAAAGGAAAGAAAATGTTGTATCCTGAAAATTGAACATTTAGACAACTTAGCTAAAAGTACATTTGTGCTATGTAAAGTTTGAGCAGAATAGAATTATGATCAACCAACTTATATTTATCAGACTAAGTGACTCACATGTGGTGGCTAAACTCATATTGAGATTGACACTGTCCACAATTTTAGCTGGTTACATACAGTTTTATATACACCTTAATGAAAATGTATATAAATCATTTCATATTTATGTTTATAAAACTTTTTGCTGATCACAACATGTGTGTACTATTATACGAACAACATTGAACTTGGCAATATTTTATTGGGAATTCACCGGTTTGCAAACCTAAATTGCTTAAGGAGTAGATAGGCTCTGTCTATCGCCCGGCTTCCATACTCCTTCTTTGCCTATTAGTCAAATGCAGAGACACTATCTCAGTGATTCGACAGAAACACCCAGCGGTAGATCTTGTTTCCTGGCTAGGGCAACGAACGCTGTTTTTCCCCATTCCCAGCACGCCCCACCCCTAAAACTGAACATTTGGGAGTGCTTGAGTATGAGATATGCCTGAGCAATTAGATTGGGTTGACCTTATTCTAATGGGTTGAGGGTACCGGATTGACAGTTCCTGGCTGCTGTTCCCGACTGGTATTACAGGAGGCCTAACTCTTTGGTAGCGCTTAGAGCGGCTGCTCCATCAACAGTTGAATAATATCGGGTTGTTTGTAGTGCCATGACGCGCATGGAAAGGGACCCTGCACTCATCCCCGGTGGGCTTTCCTGAGGCCACAATCCTAATTGGAGAAAGGTCAGCTGATGGTCTACTTGTGATGCATGTCTGAAGCTCTGCATAACCTCTTGTTTAGCCCCCCCTTACCTAAACCGAAACTCTTTAAAAAAAATATGATGACAGTACAATCTAAAAATAAGCTTAAACCAGGATTAGGGACAAACAAATTCAACTTGCCTCCTCCCTTGAGGCTCGCATTCACAAATATCCGTGGGCTTAGAACTAACTTAGCTGATGTTGAAGCATTTCTCTTAACAAATACCCCGGATATCTTAGCACTAAGTGAGATTAACCTACACTCCTCCATCCCCTCTAACCACTATAACATGCCTGGATATCTCCCACTCTGCCGTAAGGACTCTGACAGACACATGCACGGACTTGGAGTTTACATTCGTAATACCCTCCCTCTGACTAGAGAAACAAACCTAGAAACAGATGATCAAGCCTTTATGTGCTTTAGACTAAACATGCAACACAATATTAGCTACTATTATTTTCTCTACCGCTCTCCCTCGACTCAGGACTGCACCATAATAAACAAAGTCTCTGACAGCATAGACACGGCATTGTCCCTCGACACTAGCGCACAAATACATGTATTTGGTGACTTTAATGTCCACCACAAAAACTGGCTTGGATTCTCTACTTACACAGATGCAGCGGGCAGCACAACTCATAGCTTCACTATATCTCACTCCCTATCACAAATTGTTACGTTTCCAACCCGTTTCCCTGACCAGGAAGAACAACACGCATCACTTCTAGATCTGTTTCTGACCACAGTTCCCGATGACTGCATAACAAAGGCCCACAGCTCACTCGGGAACGCTGATCATGCAGTGATAATGGTTGAAATCGCCCTAAACTCTAGACCCAAAACTGAAGAGCCAGTGCTCAAAACAACGAGATATTATAAAAAGGCTGACTGGGAAGCCATCAGGGAACTAATCAGAGATGCTCCATGGAGAAATATTTTTTCTCTCCCTGCTGAACAATGTGCAAACCAGACCACTGACTGGTTCAAAATTGCAATCGAAGTGCATGTTCCGATGCGGAAATTTTATAGTAAGTCCCACTCTCCCCAATGGTTTACGTCGACTTGTGCAACTGCCATTGCTCAAAAGCAGCATGCATACCGTAGGTTTAACCGACATAAGTCCAGTTCAAACAGACTGAAGTATATAGAAGCTAGAAATAACATTAAGAAAGAAATAGCGACAGCTAAGAGAGAATTTACGGAAATCACTAAAAAGTGCATCGAAGCACAAAAACTAGGAACTCGAGACTTCTGGAAAATCTACAACAGTGTAGAAAATAATGGGCAATTAACAATTTCCCCACTAACCAACAATCACGAGGTTGTCTCCTCAGCAACCGACAAGGCTAACATGCTTGCCAGTCGGTTTGCCTCAAACTCCACACTGGACCCTTCCAACCACCCCCCACCTGACTTTCCTATGTGGACAGACGCCACGCTAGACGATCTGAAAACCACCCCTGCTCAGGTGCATGCTATCATAAAAAACCTTGACACTTCAAAAGCATGTGGACCCGATCTTATCCCAGCTGTGCTATTAAAAAAGTGCTCAGCCGAAGTAGCTCCAGTTATCTCCAAACTTTACAGCAAATTCCTTAATGAAGCTTGCTTTCCGGGCTGTTGGAAAACTGCTTCTGTTGTACCAGTATTCAAGAATTCTGGCGAAAGGACTGACCCATCAAATTATCGCCCCATTAGCCTCCTCCCACTTTTTGCCAAAATATTCGAGACCTTAATTAACCATGCTCTAGTACATCATCTTACAGATGCTAAACTTCTGACTGACAAACAATATGGATTTAGACAAGCCCGTTCCACAGCAGACATCCTAACTGTGATCTCTGAACGTATATACCATTCACTGGACAAAGCGGGGGAGGGCAGAGCAGTAGCTCTAAATATATCTAAGGCTTTTGACAGGGTATGGCATGAGGGTCTCCTCAGGAAAATTAGATCATATGGTATCACTGGTAGAATACTTAAAATAATTAAATCCTTCTTAGATAAGAGAAAAATCCAGGTTGTCCTCGACGGTCGTACATCTAAACAATATGATATAAATGCGGGGGTGCCCCAGGGTTCTATCCTTGGACCTCTATTGTTTCTGATATTCATAAATGATCTCCCTGACAAAATTGCCTCTGAGATGGGTATATACGCTAATGACACTACACTATGGCAGGCACGACAGGAAGACAAATTAACACATTTCTAAAGAAATGGCAGAAACACTAGAGGAAGACCTCCAATCTGTGGTGGAATGGGGACAAAAGTGGTTGGTCGCATTCAATGCTGCCAAGACTAAACTAGTTTCATTCAATAATTACAAGAAACCCTCTCTACCACCTATAGTAATGGCCAACGACTCTTTATCTGAGAGTACATCTTTCAAACTCCTTGGCCTAACGTTCACAGGAAACATGAGTTGGAACAATTACATTGAAAGCATTGCCAGGGCTGCTGCAAGGTGGGCTCTCTCTACCGTGCTAGAAAACTACTAACACCCGAAAGTATCCTGTACCTCTCTAAGGCCACCATTCGCCCATGTATGGAGTATTGCTGTCACATCTGGGCTGGTGCATCTGCTACTAGTCTCTCGCTCATTGACAAGGTTCAAAAGAGAGTCGCAAACCTGATAGGCCCTGAACTGACATCTAAGTTTCAGCCTCTCTCCCATCGACGAAATGTTGCATCCCTCTGCCTTTTCTACAAGTATTTTAGTGGTGAATACTCTGACGAACTGCAATCACTTGTGCCCCCACGACGTGAGCACCCTCGACAAACCCGACAGGCTGCTAAATCCCACCCCCACACTGTAGAGATCCCTAGATGTAAAAGATCTTTTTACTCCAATAGTTTCTTCCCCGGAACCGCTAGACTCTGGAATTCCATTCTAGGTCCCTGCTTCCCCAACAGTACTGACGTGCAGAAGTTCAAGTGCAACGTGAACCGACATCTTGCTGCCCAAATCCCTACATAGTACCTCAGTAGTTGTTGCCCCTGATAGTAGCTCCCTACACCAAAGTGGCAATTTGCCTTGTTTGGGGTGAAAATGTAATAAAAAAAATTAAAACAAATTTATAAGATTGGGTGTTTAATCTTTTTTATTTTAATTTTTTAATAACTTGTTCAAAACAAATCAGTTTCTTTTTATATAATTCAACTATCTATTTAATATTTAACTAGGTGAGGGGGCTACTTGGTGTTGCACGGAGCCAAAAACAAATAGAAAAGGTTTTAAAGTGTGTGTAACATCTTTATACTCAAACTTCTATCTTTCTACCTTTCTCAATCCGTCTCTCTATCATTCTCTCTTTCTCCACCTCTCCTATTTTCTCACACCTATATCCCTCAGTTCTGTAATAGCTATAATGACCATGGCTAAAGAAAACGACCTCCTACTGACGAAATTCAGCTCAATATTTTTCCAAGCGTGGAGACATATCTCATGATTGTACATTGCACTGTTAATTGAGTGATTGTCCATGTCATAAGTGAGGAGTAGATAATCAATATTATCTCGCCTAGGTTCATCAGGAAGCTGACATCTCCCGTCCTTGTTAACGATAAGCTTGATTATTGCCTTCATGTGAATGCATCAAACCTGAGAAAATAAAAAATATTGTCCGTAAAGTATCATGTAACACTACACTTTCTAGCAAGTTATTAGTTTGTTTGTAGGATTTTTCTAAGAGTTTTGTCGATCTTCAATCTAAAGGAATAATACAAGCATATTGTTATTCGTTCCAACAAAATGTTACAAATTGATAATAATGAATAAAATACTTTTTTAATAATAATTTTTTAATAAAGATTTTTTTAATAATAATTAAATAATCGAAAACGAATGGATAACGGAAATTGACCGACAGTCTCAGTGGATAACTGTTAATGATTATTTGCATTTCTATGGAATGAAGCACCAACAAGTGTTTTGCATTTGTGTATTTCTAAAGAATTTTATAACCACATCATCTACTGACCATGAATCAGCGAAACTAAGATTTTTAGAAAAGTCTGTGCAGAACCCTATTTATAATGAATTTTGTTTGCTACTTTTCTCTTCCTTTCCATTGGTGGCTCATGATGCTATCAATTAAGTCAGGTTGTTTTTCGCAACTCTCAGAATGTGTGTTATAGACACGGACTGTAGATGAATAATTTATTTATAGCAGCGAATACACGTAGAATTGATAAATAAATAATGAACTAGATTAACTTGTCTGTTGAGAAGTTCGTTGCACAAAGTATGCAAAAGTTAGTCAAATGCGTTGGAAAAGGTTTCCTAACTGAACATAGTAACCATAAATGAAAGTGAATAGAGCAGGAAAAAATTAACAGCTAACATCAAAGCCTATGATAACTTCGAACTTTGATAAATTCGAATTTTGAGTTAAGATCACATAGGTAGTATCGGTTTGTCCCCGATGAGAGAAAGTTAGTTTTAATGATAATCAGCATAGGCGTCGACATTTGAGATTTATTTCCATGTGTGATTTGTAGCTTGTTATGGATCAAATATAATTGAGGCAACTATTGAAAGGACGCATTTTATATTAACACCATTTTTTTACATTTTAAAATCCAATATTTGAAAAATATTTTTTTAATGCAATCCAATATTTTTATATATACCCTTTACAATTATAGTTACACTATCTCAACACAGAATTATGTGTTTTCATTTTATTATAATGTGTTTTTTTATCAGTTGTTTATATATTTAGCTTAAATACAAAAATATAAAATAAAACCATGATTTTTTTTTATTTTTATAAATCACTATAATTTACAAAAAAAAGTTTTATAGATAAAACTGTATTTCTCATTTAAAAATATGTGTACAACGAAACGTGTTGGAGTATAAACAGCGTGTATTTATTCTATTAATAACACATTTGGTAAATAAAACTCCATATTGTTTTGTTAATAATTTAATTGAAAGAAAGAAAGCGGTGTTTAGGCAAAATGTGTGTTTTTTGTCGTTACCTATTCTCTGTTGCTCTAAATTCATTCGATCACATGATTGTTTATTATATAGTCGACGTATGTAACACAGAAGTGTTTGTTATTAGGTTTTGTTATTAGAAAATGTTTGTTATTAAAAGAAAGAGGACGTCAACACAATTCTTAATCCAGTAGCGTAGAAAAATATGATTTTTAAATCTATCATTGAAACAGTGAAAGTTATATTGTTTGCACAAATGAAACAAAGCTTCTGTGAAATTCTGGGGAACTTATGAAAGCAATAGTTTTGGAAAAGTATACTTGCATTTACGATTAAAAATATTACAAGTAATAGTTTTGAACTGCCGCAGCTGACCAATAGGAGTTACAATTTAAAAGATCTAAATTGTCTGACTGATTTATTCGAACAATTCCGTCTTTGATGTTTAATTTTGCTTCTGAATACAACAAAGTGACTGGAGATATGTTTTATTGGAATTCCCACATCAGTTGGGTAACCTATGTGTTAAAATTAAAAGGTATACTAATATTCTTTATAGTGTGGGTTGGTTGATCTTCTTCTACGTACTTGAAACGAAGGCTTTGATTTTCTGACCAATCGTCAAATAGTGGGAAAATGCAAAAAGATGTGTGGTTGTTTCACCAATCAGCATTGTTACCTCCAGTGAAAATAATATATAAAAGAAGTAAATTAGGTGTTTAATTGATCGAAGACAAGAAAAAGAAACATCCTCTAAGGAACAAAAGACAACTCCAAAGTTGTTCAATATAGAATTGTCGAGTATCAGATTTGTTATTTTATTTTCAAGCCCAAAATAAGAGCAACATAAGTTTATATTTTGTAGACTATTATTACACAAATGCGTTTCAATGAATATTTTTTATTGTTTATGAACAGCTTTTGGGTTGACAAATGAATTGCCTAACGATCCACATCTCTAAGTTCTGCAAATCTTATTAACACAATCTGCGTAGAGAACTATTGATAGAGCAAGCGGTTGGTAGACATGTGGTCATCGCAACATAGAAGCACGAATATAACTCTACCTGTAAGACAAGAGTCGTTTTAATATTCTATTTATGTTGTCAACGGGACACCCCAATCAACAATCATAGAAATCATTACAAGTTTTCAATTCCAGAAAATGTTATTAGCTTACAAAATTAGGTGAGGAAAACGTGTGTTAGAAATAATATTAGTATCGATCATGACCACAAAACAACTGGGGATTAATAATTTATGAGAAAATAACATAGCAAAATAAAACCACAACATAGCAAATAAAATATTTCTTTAAAGTTTCTTTCTAATATTTCTTATTTACTTATCTGCCTACGAGGTCGGATTTTAATTTTGGGGCAAAAATAAAGCTTGCCTCAAGCTAGAGGATTATTTTTCACTGATTGAGAACGGACAAGATGAAGTGTAATATCAGAATAGATACTACGCTTTGCTTTTAGGTAAAGGGCTAACGATAGTCTAAAAGTTACTAGTTTTTCAATTGATACGTGTGCAATGAATTAGTGTTTAATGAATTAGTGTTTAATGACTTAGTGTTCACTTGCTTAATGTTCAATAGATAATATCGTATGAAGAATATAACACGGGTAAAACGTAAAATCACAAAACAAATTTTAACGAAGTTTTGAATGGAACTTCTGATACAATCGCTTGTAGTTTTAGAATGTACATAAAACGCGTTTTATTTCATTTCTACATGCACTCATTTATGTAAGTCAAATTTCTGGAGTTCAATTTTCTAGAACCGACATCAACAGAAATATGGGGAGTACAACGGCTGAAACGCCGTGAATGAAAATGAAAACCAATATCAGAATAATACTAAAATAATATAACTAAAATATAAGACCAATAATTCCAATATCATTTTCCTATTTTTTTCTATTTCGGCATCCAATGAAAATTTATTAGCAAGGAAATAATAAGAAATTCATAAGGAAATTAAAAAAACAATCCGAAATTAAAATAATACTGCAATCAGAAATCGAACTCATAATTTTGTATATATATCAACAACTTAAAATTGGATTTTCTTAGAGTTTGCACCACGATACTGACGTTTTAATGCTACGTTTTATTCCCTAAAAACTGAATGAATATTTATTAGATGCGCTTTTTCCCATTGGAAACGATGAGAGGGAGAAGCGTTTCCTAGAACAACTGTAATCTCAAATGAGAAAATATTGATGATTTTCTTCGATTTCCTATATAAAAATAAAGTTTTATTTTGGATAGGTTTGATTTCGAACCATCCACCATATTTTTTGTTTTCAACATAATTTAACTGATTTGATTATAGGATCCTTAATCGATAATCTAATAAATAGTCCAAACAAGTTTTGGCGTTAGATTTCACGCCTCGCCAGCACGATACTGCATTATTGATAGTGCACTAGACATAATTCGCTTACGCCATCCAAAAAAATCCATTTTGCTTTGGCAAATCGTTGGCATTTCTTTCATCGTTTACACAGCTGTGAAAAGAAAAATGGTAATTTTCATTCATATATCCGTTATGTTAAAGAATATATTTAAATTGCTAATTTTATTTTAAATATAGACAAAAGGTAGCAAATATAGTTACTTACTAATGGTCTTGAAATCCACGATTGAACCAGGTAGCACATCTCTACAACGAATTGGGGAAACAGGCCGTGTAATCACAAGTGTGATAGGGAAAGCTAACAATTATGCAAAATACGTATGGAAGTGGAATGACAAAATCTTTTGTCACTGATGACAATGATAAAGAAAGGAAATGTGTCTTTTGCGAACAAAACTCATAAACAAAAGAATTATGAGGATTTTACATATTGTACTCTCTCTTTTCTCTTCCACCTTCTCTCTTTATCAGACATCCTTTTTCCCTTGTGAGGTCAGATATTTTTTCTCATAGTTTATAAATTCACTCTCCAGTCTCCACTGTTCAACATGTCAAATCTTTCCAAATCCTACTTTGCTCCATCTTGTCCAATCACTTGCTTCCAAGTTTGTTTGTTTTTTTTATGGCCGACCAACCAAGTAATGTTTCTGACAAAGGGAAGACATTTTTTAGGTTATAATCTATAAATATAAAATTTATTGTTGGTTAGTCTTTTATCTTAGAATGAAATTAAAACTCCTTACCTCAAGTGGCTTCATGCCTTGTTTGGAGTGATTTTCATTACAAAAACATTTCCTTAAGATAACCTCTTTGCTGGGCAAATGTGCTTTTAGCAAATCCACCAACCTAATGTATTGGGTTTGGTATGATCCCACATTCTAATCATGGATCCGTCATTCCAGGTGGGTAAGACTGCAGAGTTTTGTACATATAGATAATCTATATATATATATATACAAGTTAATTCGTCTATTATGATAAGCGCCACATGAAAAATCTGTCTGATGATTTTCTAAATACTATAGTTGTGAGCATGGCTACAATAATGACACACAGCTAAGTCCATGTGTTTTAGAAAATTCCATAAAATGGATGCAGATCCTATTGTAACATCATTGCCGCTTTTCTTTGCTGGGTTTCCTGTTACATAAGACTAAAATTGGAAACACTTACTTGCCCTTCTATTTTTATATCAATTCAATTGTGTGTTTCTATGCTGACTTAAGCATCATACAAAATCCTCAGTTTCTTTTTCTCACAATATTCTGTTCGTATTTCATCGACACAATATTCTCAAAATTCTAAAACTTAGCCTAACACACTTTCATCACAAATAGTATTAACACTAATAATCTCCAGTTATGTGTAGGAGATTAAGTAATAAATACTTGAAAATATGGACAGGCTATCGAAATGATTATTGGACAAAGAAATAGAATCACTACCGGCAGTTGTAACGATTATTCCGAAGTTGCTTGCTTACGACAACAGACAATCATATGATATTAGAGGTGCTTAGTGTTATATAACTCTATATAATTGAAAGTTTTGGTAGAGTCTAAACTGTTTTTTCATTCGATAAGGGAAAATAAAAATGCTTTTCATTCATTAACCTCCCCAAAAGAGGCAGCTGTCTTTTACAACCTAAAAACGTGATGTTAGCTCTCTCACTTTCAAATCTAAAAAATCTTTTAAGAAGGGCTATAACCGGGCAATATTGCGTAACGATGGCAGTGAGGAAAATATCAAAAGACAAATATTTATGAAATGCGTGTATAAACATAATTAAAGAATTAAACGAAAGAGAATGCAATTATTTAAATAATTATTTAAAAGTTTTCACAAAGGCTCCTCTCTTTGATGTCTTGTGCAAAGAATATTTATTTAGATTTATTTACATTTTTAGTTCATTTTCCATTTGCTTTTCGCCCTTTGATGTACACTTGGTTTCTATGTGTTCTGTTTGTTATTTTACGAATATAAAGCAACAAATTTGTTGTCATTATTTTGTCAGCGACAGCGCAAAGATAATAAACACGTATATATTCAATAATTATCGACTTTGATATTGGATTTGGCATTGGAGTTTATAAAGTATCAGCGTTGTTATCTATCTTTGAATATGGCATGAAGAATAAAACCCGGGAAAAATGTAAAACCACAAAACAAATGTTAACAAAGTTTTGAATGGAAGTCCTGATACAATTCCTCATAGTTTTAGAATGTACACAAAACGGGGTTTATTTCATTTCTACCGGCACGCATATATGTAAGTCAGACTTTTAGAGTCCAATTTCTTAAAAACATCACAAAGGCTGAAACGTAGTGGAAATGATGACCAATATCAGCATAATACTCAAATAATATGACGGAAATGTAAGACGAATAGTTCTATTCTATATTTTTTTTTATCATTTTGGCATCCACTGAAAATATATTAACAAGAAAATATTTAGTAATTAAATCTGTGACGCAATTTAATTCCTTTCGAATTGTAGAAAGCATTTTTAGAACAAATTTCTTTGTCAGTTTTAAAAATAGAATGAATGCAAATTATTTCAAGAATAAAATGTATTTATACTGAAATAAAGAAATGTATATACAATCGTGGCGTAAAAACATGAACGTGCAAGGCATTTTCGGAAAATATTTAAACGGGTAAGATATTTCAGAGAGACATGATAAATATATTTTTCTTCATTTATTTTACTCTCATTAACACATTCACAGAAGGAATATTCCCGATGAATCACGATATGCTACTGTGATAGGGACCAGATTTATAGGAGGAAACCTGGGTGGCGAATTGGGCGGCAAGATATTTGTTCACATTACATTTACATTTCTGCATATTGGTATTGTCAGGAAATGGAGAACATGAAAGAAATTCTAAAGCTCCAGAAAATCTCCCAACATCTACATTGATCGAGTGGGATATTTATACCAGTCGAGGGGGTCGAGATATTTCCGTCGAAGGGGTACAAATGCCGTAATTTTTCTTGTATTTCTGTTCTCTTTCTACATCTAAACTCTTTTGTCTTCTTCCTTTCTTTTACTTTTCCCTTTATCTTTACTATTTTTCGTTTTGTTTATTCTGTAATTTCCTTTCCATAATTTCATCCCGCCGATAAATCGGTCCTTTTGCATCTGTTTTTTCTTTCTTTTTTCCATTTTTTTGTCCTACTTTATCTCTTCAGTTTTTGTTTTCTCCCCGTTTTCTGTTAACATCCGTCATGGTCGTGATTCATCTAGATATATATTCTGTGTTCATAAATACTGTCCACAAATATGAATCTTCTTTGCACGACCACCCATTATCTCCTCCCATTGTTTCCTGACACGCTTCCGATAGACATTTTGTGTCATAATTATCACAGACAAAGTATTTAACCGAGTGTTTTGCCCGGACGCTTTCTGTTAAGATTTTGCACAAGTAGGAACGCAACAATACCAAATGGGCTATCACCCACACATTCACCCCGACCATATCACGCTTGCTTCACGCACAATACAGGAAATTTTTCCCTTGACATGCTGAATTATCACTTGGAGAAGAATCCTGACCTTTGTCTATGCTTTGCCTCTCTCTACAAGAGAGCGTGACGTCGATTAGATGAATAACATTGCCATCGACAGGCTTGTCATGCTGAAGCTATTATTCCATGGTCTGTGTTAAAATTCATGATTTATATTACGTTTTAAATGATACCTTAAGGATAGAGTGCTCAGATACGTTACATACCAGTTATTTGTTCCTAAATTTAAATTTTTATATGTCCAATCAACCTGATAAACATTACCAGATCACAAACATTACCTATGTTATCAGACATAATAATATATTGCGAAAGTAACATTTAGTATATATATATATATATATATATATATATATATATATATATATATATATATATATATGTATATATATATGTATGTGTGTGTGTGTATATTCAAAAAGCCTTTCGATAGATGTGTATATATATACACACACATTCAAAAGTCAAAAAAACAATTCATATAGGACATCAACAAGAAGCAGCCTCCAATGTTAAGAATACAGAAGCATTCCCCCTTTCTCTATTGTATGTGACAGCAGTAATATTTTAACACTATTTTCGAACTCTCAGCAGTTAAAACTTTGGGATACAAATATAACTATTTTATATAAGCAACTGTAGTTCACCCTTTAAATCCTACTCATAGCCATCTATTTCATGCCAAGGTTTTTTTTCCTCATAATATTCATTTCACACTACTTAATCTGGCTGAAATGCAAGAGTACATATATGGATCTGTGAAAACAATTTCGGACAACTTCCTACCTTTTGCCTATAAGTTATTTGTATAGAAATTAGGAACTCGTGATTTCCGTAAAATTTATAACAGTGTAGTAAATAAACAATTCGCCAACTATCCAACAAGGATAAGGTTATTTGCAAAGAAGGCTAAACTGCTTTCCTGTCGGTTTGCCCTAAACTCCACTTTAGACTCAACAAACCACTTCCTCTCAAATATTTTTTATGGACAGAAACAACACTCGATGATCTGAAAATAACTCCTTATCATGTTGGTGATATCCTAAAAAACTGGATACTTTGAAGCCGTGTGGCCCTGATCTCATCCCTAATATACTATTATAAAATGTTTTACTGAGGTTACTCCAGTTGTCATTAAACTCTTCAACATGATTGACCATATCTTGCTTCTCTGACTGTTGGAAAATTGCTTCAGTAATACCAGTTTTCAATGTTGCATAGGGATACATATTGGGGACACATTAACGGGGAACAGATGACGATGATAATGAGAGAGACATTTATATCAGACTGGGATGATTCTTGTTAACACATATAGAGGAGGGAGATACATTATTGATGATGGAGGAGGCACATTACTTGTATATAGTTGGTTACAAGATGATGATAACACATATTTACCTTTTCTGTTGTAAAGAATAACGACACGCGACAACACTTACAAATATAGTTGGTTTCTTTATTCTTTAACCGTTAGATTAGTGATGTCAGGAATTCAAACTTTGAACTACATGGTTTACTTCCCTCCCTTCGCTTCTAAGGGCTCCCACTCTCCAACTGACTCTATCACCGTGTGTGGTCTGCTCTGAATATCTGATCCCCATCAACTTCCTAACTTCGAACCCACAGATTCAATATATCGAGAAATCTCCTTGGTATGACGTCAGAAGTGTACTGTTAACCAACGAGATTATATCACATTTTCTACACGTCCCCCAACACACTTTTGGCAAAGAAAGAATCTTCAATTCTACTTGTTTAATATTTAACCTAGTTTTAACAATAGTTTTAATTCGTATTGTCCATTCTGTTAACTGAGATATTTAATATCCAGATTTCTAAAAGAATGGACAATCGACTCTTTTTATGATATTAATATTATGATATTAATATTAATTAGCTATTCTAATAGAATTAACAATGGACTGAAATTCTAACATTCCATTTTCTATTATCTTTAACACTTGCTTACAGGGTTCGATTCTAGCCTTTTCCTAATGTCATTTTCACTTATCTAATATGTCTTCTTACTTACATGAGAAGGGGACAGCCTTTTCATGTAACATCAAGAATTCTGGTGGAAGAACTGACTCACTCAATTCCTAGATACTAAACCTCTTTCTGACCGAAAGTATAGGCAAGGTCATTCTACTACAGATATCCTAACTACAATCTATGAAAGTATATTTTCCAGACTGGATAAGACAGGGGAGGCTAAGGCAGAAGTCCTAGATATATTATAGGCCATTGACAGGATCTGGCACAAAGGTCTTCTCATGAAAATATAAATCGTATGGTATTACTAGGCGGAGACTTAATATAATCCAACTCTTCTTAGAAAAGAGAAAAATCTTGGTTCTCCTCGATGGTCAAACATCAAAACATGACATAAATGCAAGTGTGTCACCAGGGATTATGGATCTTTATTACTTTATATTCATAAATTATCTCCCTCATAAAGTTGTCTTTTTGATGGGTATATTTGCTGATGACACTGATATAACAGACATTATAACAGACATGAGGAAAATGATTAAACAAATTTCTAACATTAGAGGAAAACCACCAGTCTGTAGTGGAATTGGGATATAAATGGATAGTAACATTCAATGCTGCCAAGATTAAACTTCTTTCCTTCTCAGCCACTGATTGCCATGACTAATAATACAATGTTGTTGCAAAGAAAACAAAAGTACGCAAAACCTCAGCTCACTGCAGCAGCGTCATCTGTCAGTGCTTTCTGTAGACTCGTTTTTACCTCTTTCCCATTTGCTCTAGTGGCCTGTTTTTATAAAAGACAGAGTCCTCCAAATTTGTATATTTGCATATGTGCGCGAGAGCACACGAGATTCTGAAAGACTGCATTGTTATATAAGGCTGCAGGCGCCATCTTGGACCCTTTTCAGCATCATGATGCTGTGTTAGGCCGTTTAAGAGGTAAGCCTGCATTCCCACAATTTTCGCCCCACCCTGATATCATCAGCACAGAGAGGGCAGGGACACGGTGGCCTTTTTTTGGGGGGGTGCTTCTTCGGAGAGGGGGACCAGGGGCTTCGTCCTCGCCTAAAAGACAGAGTCCTCCAAATTCGCATATTTGCATATGTGCGCGGGAGCACACGAGATTCTGCGATTTTGCATGTGCACGAAAACAAAATTGGCGACCAGTGAAAACAATATGCAATTTCGTGAGCACGCCAAAAATATTAAATGCATGCACATATGAAAAAAACATGGCGACCAGTGAAAACAATACGGAATACATTGGATTATAAAATTCTTAACATCATTGCTCTTAGATTAAATGAAAAATCTTTTATATGAGATGGGTGCAATCCATTAAAAAAATTTGAAAAAAGAAACAAAAAGAAAAAATACAAGGATTTACAAGGATTGAGTATGCATTGTACAGGTCCACCCTAGTTTTTTTGTCTTAAAAATATCAGGAAATAATAACTGATTAAATAATATTTGACGTGAGACCTTTCAAAGCAAATCTTAAAAAAAAATGAAAATCCCCACACACACATGCACATACGTTTTGAAGTGTTTCTACGTATTTTAAAAATGTTAAGAACTTATGACCCCCGCCCCCATCCTATTCCCCCTTTCTGCCCCCACCACCGCCACCAAAGTTCTCAGTATGTAGACAAGAAGTGGAGTCTCATTTTACATTAAATTTAGTAAGGAAAGTGATCGCCAAGCTTAAATGTTAAATTTTAATCATTTAAAAAACAATCCTTGTTTTATATTATCTTTCAAGGCCGTTGAAATATATTCGCCAAAAAAAAGTAGATTTTGATTTCTTTTTAAGAGGTTAACTATACTGGGTTAGGTCGTAAAAAAAACAATTATTTTTTTAAATATGTAAATTGATACAGTAGTTTAGAAAAACATATTTGCTTTGTTTTTTGTTTGAAAACAATTCCAGCTTGCAATGAAAAATACAAATAAAGTAATCGTAAATAAATAATTTTAGACACAAAAATATATATGATTTTTTAAAATCAAATTTTAGTTTTAATCACGCACAACTTGAGTAAAGAAAATATTTTCAAAAAGATGTATGTGCACCTGAACAATAGACACTTCCTTACAATTGTTTTCTTTTCGTCTTTTTTCAACTTTTTCTGCGGATTATTGGACACTAAGCAAACCGATTATAAAGAAAAATTGAAAAAATCGATATTTCATGTTCCGTTCTATCTCCTCTAGGGTCCTCTGACCACTCTGTTGTATCAGTTGAGATAAAAATTAAATGTAATAAGTCCCCAGATGTACCCCTCAACCGTACTCTATACAAATATTCCATGGCTGACTAGGATAGCTTCCATGTTAAAAAGGATGTGTCCTCTATGGTATCAGACCTGATCGAATGGTTAATTGTAGGCATAGACCGATTGATACCATCAAAAATAATCCAACAAAAACCTTACAGCCAGCCATGGTTCTCCCCAGAATGTGCTGCTGCCATTGCGCACAGAAATCACTTTTTCCATAGCTATGAACGTAATAGATGTACCGAGACTAAAGCTGCTTTCAGGAACGTCAGCAACCACTGTAAAAGAGTAATAAAAAATCCAAGAGAGCTATATGGTCAGTACGTTAAATCCAAATAGCTGATCAGCGGCTTGGTTCCCACCAGTTTTGGCAAATAACAAATAGGATCCTGAATAGAAGTGTGCGTTCTATCCCAACCATTATCAATGGACCTGAGGTCATCTCGTCAGCATCAGACAAGGCCAAACTATTTGCCAAGAACTTTGCAGCAAATTCTACCCTATGCGACGAAGGCCATCAACTCCCCGTATTTCCTCCTATAACACACAACACGCTAGGTAACATACAAATATCTGTGTGTGAGGTCGCCAAGCTTATCAAGAACCTTGATTCCAGTAAAGCAACTGGCCCTAACGCCATCCCAATTATAGTGTTAAAAAAGCTTCAACCAGAACTCGCTTCCATACTTACGAAACTGTTTAAGCGTTGTCTTAAGGAGAAGTGCTTTCCAACACCCTGGAAAACCTAACTCTCTTCCTGATCTACATGAATGATCTCCCAAAGCACATACTTAAATCATTCATTGACATCTATGCTGATGACACGACCATCTACGGCAACACATCAAAGGCTGTAAATGACAAAGTTCTCTCTTATTCTCTCTCCTCTGATCTCGAGTGTGTGGTACAGTGGGAGAAGAGGTGGCTGGTTACCTTTAATGCATCTAAAACCAAGCTCCTATCTTTAAATCATTAACGCTCTGATCCCCATCTGGCATTAATTGAAATGGATTGCTATGGGAGGCCCCGTGTTTTGACAAGCTTCTGGGCTTTACTTTTACTCCTGATCAGATATGGAACTCGTACATCAAGTCTGTTGCCAAAGTCGCTGGAAAGATGGTGGGATTCTTCTACCGCTCCAGAAGATATCTTATTTCTGATGCAATTATCTATCTATATAAAAGCCAAGTACGTCCAAGGATGGAGTACTGCTGCCACATATGGGCAGGAGCTGTTAAAAACAGCCTATCCTGCCTTGACAAAATGGACTTTGTGGCTTAGTTGGAGATGCCCTTTTCTCTTCCCTGCAACCTTTCTCCCACAGAAGAGACGTTGCGAGCCTATCTTTACTTTATCCTTATTACCATGGCAGGTGCTCGACTGAGCTCCAATCTCTGGTCCCCTCTTGCCAATCTTTAACGATAAACACCCGTCTAGCTGAAACCACTGCCAAAAATTTTCTCCACTCTTTATCTGTGCCTAAATCAAAACGTAGATTCCATGAACAAAGCTTCTTTCTTAGAACTGCACACCCGTGGAACTCTCTTGCCTGTTTCCCTCCTGACTTCAACATGGATGTCTTCAAGTCAAACATAAACAAATTCCTGATGAACCGCCCCCCTTAAGTAATGACACTTTATCAAATCTCCAATACTAATGAATACTGCAACACTATCCCATTGATTACTGTACACAAAATAACCCTTATCCCCGAGTGGCTTCTGGGCCTTATAATTGGTGCCATTCATGTAAAAAAAATATATATATTTAAAGATTTAGAAGGGGTTCAGTTTCACATACAATGTTCTAATAAATTGATCCCCCATTTCTAGAACCGATCTACAGTCCCGATTTTATGTTGGTTCCTTCAGTCCCCTCCCCACTATTATTATTATTTTGTTTTCCTTTTTTTTTCGACTTTTTACTTTGAAAAAAGTTCGGTCTGCGCCCCCCCCCTACCCGTCATTATTTTTTATTCATTTATTTACAACTTTTTAAAAAAAGTTTTTGCATTTAATGAACCGCGCTATATTTAAATAGTATTTTCAAGTTAAATTCAAGTTTTACAATATCTTTTTTTAAATAAATTGTTAGCTGAAAGTACATGCTAAATAATAAGTTTCTAAATAATTAAGTTATTTTTTCAGCACAGGTCGTTAAATGCAGAAGTACCTTTTTAAGTAATTCTACTTGAATTCATGTAAATAAACGGAGGTAGGGCTGAAAAATTCTTTACATAAGAGAGGTGTAATCTGTTGAAAAAAAGTGAAAAAAAAATGAAAAGAAAAATAGAGTGTGCATTGTACAGTCCACATTAGTTGTGTGTGTGTGTGTGTGTGTGTGTGTGAACAGCCTTAAAAATATTAATTAAAAAATGATAATTAATTAAGTAATATTTAATGCTGAGACCGTATAAATTATAAAAAACTTCTTTTTATATTGTTTAAAATCTGGGCTGGTGCATCTGCTACTAGTCTCTCACTTCTGGACAAGATTCAAAATAGAATCGCCAACCATCATTTAAGCTTCAACCTCTGTGCCATCGACGAAATGTTGCATTCCTCTGCCTGTTTTACAAGTATTTTAATGGTGGATGCTTCGACGAACTACAAACTCTTGTACCCCCTCGACGTAAATACTACCGACAAACCTGACAAGCAGCCAAGTCTACCTGCACACAGGAGAGATCCATAGATATTAGAAAGCCTTCTACTCTGGTAGTTTCTTCCCCAGAACTACTAGACTTTAGAATTCCCTTCTAGGTTCCTGCTTCCCCAACTGTACTGACATGCAGAAGTGTAATGTGAACAGACATCTTGTTGTTCAACTTCCTACATAGTATCCCGATAACTTATGTCCTTGATAGTAGTATTTGTGCAAAATTATATCTCGAGAGGCTTTCAAATGTATTAAATGTCAACAACTTACTAAAGTATGTATTGGGTTGCCTACTAAGTTCTTGCCCCTCCCCCCAATTTAAATGTAAATTTAAAAAAAATTACTAACAAACATATTAATGAATTAATGAATAGTTTGTCAATACAACCTTAAAGACATCCTGTGGCGAGGCCCTATTTGAAGGCTGTGGGGAATTTTGACTTTTATCTCATTCACCATTGCTCTCAGGTCCACTTTCGTCTGTAGTCATCTGTTAGTAGCAAATACCCTACGAGGTATTACCTGTTAGGGTATTTGCTACTAACAGATGATGTTTGAATATATTGGCTTCTTGATCAAAAATGCACCAAATATTGATGTTATTGATTTTTTTTTCTTTCCCTTAGCCTCATCTTCCGCAAAAGCAAAAACATTTTTTTCTCCAAAACAATCAAGCCAAAAACCATGAATAAATATTTGAAAATATAAAGAACTTGAAACATAAAACACTTTTCTAAAATTACTGGATTCTGAATTAAATAACCTGAAAATGGTTAATATGTCATAAAAAACGAACCAAATAATCAATAATGTATTTTCCTTTATTGTTTACAGCTTTTTCTCAAAGTTCAACAAGATTTTCAAAATAATTATACGAATAAAAAATTTAAAAAAAGGCCAGAGAAGACGTGTGCAAACATTCATTTTTTTATCACGTGACATTCTACAACGAAAAAAGATAAAATTAAAGCAAAAGATGTTGAAGATGTTAAACGTAACTTGATATTCTACTATCATTAATATTTCATTAAATTTCATTTAAAAAGTAAACATAAATTAACCTAAATTAACCTGGAAATAAGAAAAAAAATGACAAATCATAAAAAAAAACAAGTAAATTGTAAATATTGAAAACACAATCAAAATAAAAAAAAATACAGCAGGAATTTTGCAGCAAACCCAATATTTATTTAGTTGGCGACCTCAAAGGCATTCTAATCCCATTTAAGGTCAGAAAGATCTTTGATCTGGAACCTACAGAAGATAATTCTTATAAGTAGTCCGTTTTATGTTCTTAAAATCCGAGTTGCCAAAAATGATATAAATACGGATATCCACAAGCCTAGGGGCATTTTTATTTCTATTCTTATGGCATCTTTTATCTAAATAATTCTGATATTTGAAAAGAGCAACCTAACGGCTATCTAGCCAAACGATGTAAATCTAAATTGGAATGAAAATTAGATAATAGTTTGACTAACGACCGAATATTGCGGCGAGGACGTGACCCTCAGGTAAGTTCATGTCAGTTGAAGAAGAAATTATGGTGGTGGTCGTTATTACTTCATAACTTCGGTTCATGTCCTCTCTATCTTGGGAATTATACATTTCTATGATTTAGAGGTAGATAATTTAAGCAGTGTTTTAATAGGTACGAAATATTATTATTATTATCATGGTTGCTCCAAAGGTAAAGCCTCCTATTTTTTACTCGCAAAGTTAAAGGGCTATGAAAACGGGAGAGCTACCATTAAAACGAGTGGCCTTTTGTACTCCAGAATTTATTTTTGCACATAGTGCATTCTCAATACACTTTTGCTACTGAGGAACGATGGCTGTGCATGGGCGTCTGGGATGTGCTTCTTTACTTTTTTTTTACTCAAAATGTTAAAGAGCTACAAAGACGAGAGTGGTAACTTTAAAACCAGCAATCTTTTGTGCTCCGGAATTTCTTTTCCTACATAGTCATCATCATTCTCAATGCATTTTATCAGGAATTTAATGACGCATATCTGCTTCTGACGCACGCCCATGACAGGATTTGCTTTCTTAATGTCTCAGATCGTCAATATCTGCAACAGATAAAACGTTCAGGTTAAGAATGCATAAGATACATAAGTTAAGTCATCATGATAATGCAACTAGCATACTAAATTGTAATTCAATTTATACTATATTTGTGAGGTTTCTTTTTCTCTGTTCATGTTTGCAAATGGAAACAAAACCTTATAGCAAATTTTCTCAAGTTAAATTTTATGACGACTCTAAGGTGGTTTTAATTTCATATTCGTTTAAATTTTTTTTTTTTTTATTATTACATTTTCACCCCAACAAGGCACATTGCCACTTTGGTGTAGGGGCTACTATCAGGGGCAACAACTACTGGAGTACTATGTAGGGATTTGGGCAGCAAGATGTCGGTTCACGTTGCACTTAAACTTCTGCACGTCAGTACAGTTGGGGAAGCAGGGACCTTGAATGGAATTCCAAAGTTTAGCGGTTCTGGGGAAGAAACTACTGGCGTAGAAACATCTTTTACATCTAGGGATCTCTACAGTGTGGGGGTGGGATTTAGCAGCCTGTTGGGTTTGTCAAGGGTGTTCACGCCGTGGGGACACAAGTGCTTGCAGTTCGTCAGAGCATTCACCATTAAAATACTTGTAGAACAGGCAGAGGGATGCAACGTTTCGTTGATGGGAGAGAGGCTGAAGCTTAGATGCCAGTTCAGGGATTATCAGATTTGCGACTCTCTTTTGAACCTTGTCAAGGAGCGAGAGACTAGTAGCAGATGCACCAGCCCAAATATGACAGCAATACTCCATACATGGGCGAATGGTGGCCTTATAGAGGTGCAGGATACTTTCGGGTGTTAGTAATTTTCTAGCACGGTAGAGAGAGCTAACCTTCCTTACAGCAGCGCTGGCAATGCCTTCAATGTAATGTTTGGTTGTGTATGTAGGGTTGTTTTTGCAATAATATAATAGAATCAACATTCGCACCAGACAGAAATACAAATGTTTTTTTTGTATTTTATTTTAATTTATAACTTAAAAATTGAAAATCCAACAATTAAATAATAAGAACAAAGGTGGCGTCTGGTCTGAAAACAGAAATATAAAGGAGTCTGCATGCAGCTCATTCATGCACGGGCAACACCGAATATGCTAGCTCATAATTTTCTATACAAATACGTTCTTCATGGAAAGACAAAAATAGACATCGAAAATAAGTGCATTGTTCCACCATATAGATACGTAGAGGTCAATTGTTCACTATTAGATGTGTTTGCTTCCCTGTTATCTAATACCTGACTATCCTTCTCACTTTACATTTTTTTTTACCTCCTTTTAACCCTTTTTTTCATCCTAAAATCTACTGATTTTACAATGAATAATTAACAGTCATCACATTTTGAAAAGTCCGAAATGCAAATGTGCTTGATCTAGTCAAAAGCATTTAATGTTTTACAATAATTGCATATGAATTTCATTCAGGTAAATATCTATGAAAAAATATATGCATTGCTTCATTTGTTCAGTTTTATGAAAAAAAATCATTTAAAAATCAGCTTGAATTAAATGATTTCTTACTCACAATGTGTGTTTTTTTTTTTTTTTTTTTTGCTTTTAATTCGCATCAAACAAGGCATGTTACCACTGATATATAATTGGAGGCCAAATTTATAAAGGGATCTTAGTGTGGAGTTTTATATTAAGATATTTGTTTACATTAAATTAAAATTTCTGTATGTTGGTACAGTCAAGGAAACAAAAAGCAGAAAGAGAATTCCAAAATACAAGAGGTCCAAAGAAATAAGAAATATTAGAGTAGAAAGAATGCCAGAATCTACATATTTTTACAGTGAAGGGAAGAGAGGATTTGCTGTTATTCTGGTTGATAGTTGAGGAGATACAAATGAAGAAACTTCATTGAAACATATTCTGTTAAAGTACTAATAAAACAAGCACACAGATGCAACATTACGGAGGGCGGAGCTTAGTAGACAGTGCCGGACCTAATTAGGTTAGAAGTTCTTTTTTGTATTCTGCCCAGAGGTGGGGACTACCAACCCAAATCTGACAACCATACTTCATGTATGGACGATTAGTAGGTTTATAAAGATATACGAAACTGGCAGGTATGAGAACTTTTTAGCCTCAAAAAGAGCGCCCAGTTTCTTTACAGCTGGTTTGAAAGTATCTTCTATGTATGTATTCCAATTTATGTTCGCTGTGAACGTTAGATAAAAGAGTTTAAATACTGGGTTCTATGGTATTTAAAAAAGTTTTCATAAGTTTTAAAGGAAAAAAATTCGTCTTTCTAGTATTGAATACGGCCATCTATTTTTGGCCCCACTCAGCTACAGACTGAAAGACATTTTGTAAGAATTTACCTATTACCTTGATTATGCATGCGTTCAATTTGCCTACATACCAAGTATAGAGTGTGGTACCTTCAGCAACTATATTTATCTCTATGATATCTTACGATTTCATCAGGGAGATCACAAAGGCTCAATTGACAAACTACAGGGCACACCTGCATTAATGTTATGTTGGTGGAATGTATGATCATCAAGTACAACCTAGATCTTTCTTTGAGCTAAGAATGGTCGGATTATATTAAATACTCGTTCAGTAATACTGTACAAATTAATTTTCCTAAAAAAGAAAACCTTTATGTCAGACCTTGTCAAAGGTCTTGAATACATTAAGTGCTGTTGCCTTAACTTCACCTGTTTTATTCAGTGTATAGCATATGCGTTCCGATGTCACAGTCAGGATACCTGCAGAGGAACAATATTCCCTTAATCCATACCGTTGGTCAGAAAGAAGTTTTCTGGGGTGGTGGATTAGATTAATTAATGATTCAAAGATTTTAGCAAAGGGCGGTTAGAGACAGATAGGGTGAGTTTTTTTCAAAATTATTGAAAACTCAGAAGCAGTTTTCCAGCTATCAACTAATAACGTTTTGACAAGGAATTTATTACAGAGTTTTGAGAGCAGTGACGTGAACTTTTTCAGGGCAGGTGTTCAAGCGGTAATAGGGCAAAATATACTAATAAACATAAAGTCTATTGTACTGATTATCAGTAGAACCAAGGAATAAAAATAAAAAAATATTTATTATTTATACATGATGGCAAGAAAATCAATCGATATGATTAATACAGTATGCTATTTACCAGATCTTATTTTATATTTATAAGAGAATCCTTCTCTGTGGCATCTTTAAATATACTCATAACTTCATTGTTGTTGATTTTGATATGCTATTCATTTGTTAGCAACAAGATATCAGATAACCTCTCCTCACTACACAGGTTTTGCGGCTTTGTCTTCACCAGCTTGAGGTTCTTTTCCACTGTTGCAGTTGTGACCTGTATAGTGGCATAAATTGTTAAGAGTTTAAACATAAGTGAAACTATCTCTTGGGCATTGTTTTCCTTCAAGTTCAGCAGTGTAACTGCAGTGTTTTTTGACAGGCATGGAAATGAGGAATAGAATATCTTCAATTCCAACCGTAGCTTGCCTACTTTTTCTAGCTCATAAACTGGTATAACTTTTGCAATTACATGACGGCTTCTTTATTTACAGATTATTTCCAGTTATCTTGAACTGTCATGTAATAGAAGGCACTTAGAATATCCCATGTTGTGTTGTGGCCACCTTTAAATCTTCTTTGTTGTCTCTGTGATATTGTATCTAAAACATATAAAATACTCTCACGTGGTGGTAGTCATCCAATGTTTGATACTGCTGGTCCTCCGTAGCAGATGTAGCACTATACTTGTATCTTACAGGTATTCTTCTTCTGCCTTGTACAGAGATCACAGAGGGAAGGTTTATGCCCATTGATTCTCTCTTTAACCTTTGTAAAAATCTTCTGAAACAAAAATTTAAAGGTAATACTTTTCAGCAATATTGAGGCATCCCCTGTTGATGCATCAGTGGGATCTTTTTGTACTCTCTCCTAAAAATTGCTTTAGAGCTGGAATGACCTTCCTCATGGTTTTAAGAGTTGATTTTCTGCAAACTCATCTTGTGTCTGATAGCTTAAGTTCAAGTGAGTGGTCTTCTGGAAACCTTGTTCTTTAGATCTCCATGAATGCAGCATGCTATTTGTAAAAGTTAGCAACAAATGCATACAGTTTTTTTCCACAAACTGAAAAAAGTTACAAAGTGAATATTTGATTTGACACTTTCAACTAAGACTAGATTTAGGAAGTGAACATGACAGTGTACATAAAGTGCTTTTGGGTTCTGTCTGAACTGCAATCCATTATATATTTCAGTTATATTTGCTGCCTGATCGTATCCTTGTCCACGCATATCATTTATATTGAGGTTATTTGTGTTAAGCATAAACATCACTTCATTCTCCAGTGCCTCACCAGTTGTTGATTGCACATGAAATACGTGCATAGAACGTTCTTTTATTTTAAAGTCATGTACCTATCTCATAACAAAAGAAACCTGTTCTGTATGTGATACATCAGCTGTTTCATCCATTTTTTTCTTAAAGTATATTAAAGTGCAGTTTAATTAAATGATCATACTTGCTAAGTATTTCCACAAGTTCAAGAAAATTTCCACGATTTTCAAGTATAGAGCTTTCGTTGGTGACCCTAAAGGGCAAACATTGTCTTGCCAAATATAGAGTGAAAGAAATCAGCCTCCATAAAATTTCTGTGTTTCTTTGCTACTTTTTGTCTCTAGCAACTTGTAATTTGCAATCAGCTGCTTCTAAAACAATACACAATGCTTGGTTTTGGAAACCTTTCCATCGAACCATACCAATCATGTGAGATTCGAAAGTAACATGCTCCTTTATTTTCTCTAAAGCTGTCCTCCAACGGCTTATGCCTTCTGATTTTCAAGCTGCTCGGCCACTGTACACTAAAAAAGAGACGACAGCTGAAGCAAAACATAGTATTTTTCTAACCATTTTTTCTGAAAGGAGCATTCTTCTCCATTCTTGAGATATGAAATTATTGGTGACATGGGCCACAATTACTGCAGAACCTGATGAAAGACTCACTAATATACATCTTATAAGTAATAATATGGGAACGATTATTTGGATATTGTAATTCAGGAAAATGGTTCTTCAACTTCCGGCAATTCTGCTTTCACATCAATCTGGGGTTCCTGTGGAATAAGTTGTTGCTCAAGGTCATTTACATTGTTTGCTTCATTTGACTCATCGACTGCTTCCATAACTTCAGCTTCTGACTTTTCACTCTCCTGAGTCTCCTTCCAGTCCTTCTGATCTTGCAGCTGTCATTCTAGGCTTCATCCAGTCATAAAGAGTTCTGCTACCTTTGGCAGCATTTTGTCTCTTCCGTTCCGGCTTCTTCTTTCTTCTCCCCTTCCATGGCATACCGTAGATGATTGGAATCAATAGAATCTAGAAAGAAATAATTATTAAAAAATATAGGTGACTGAAGTAGAAATTATTGATACTTTTGGCGAATAAAGAAGGGGATATAATCTGAAATTTCTTGGCAGTTAACCTAAAGTGTTAGAAGGTGCCGCATGAAAGTTGGGCGATATATTTTCGTGCAAATGTAGGCAAATTTAATAAACAGGAAATAAATATTTAAGTTTAGAATAACAGATAGCAATCAAAAATAGTTTTGCATTGTATTAATTAGTTTACTTGTTCTAACGAAATATTTAGATTTTTGTTCCGTGATTGTAAAATGATCAAGTAGTTTATATTAAACATAAAATAATCACATTTTAGATATCGGTGCCGGTCGAACGTTACACATCATTTTGAAAGCAAGGAGAAGATGGGCAGATAACACCAAAATGTTATGCCGAAAAAGTACACACTGTAACGTTAGTTTAATGAAAAAAATATCACCTGCCCTATCATTATACGAAGATTTTTATGAGAATTTCTTTCCATCATGGGTACATACATCATACGGAATTTTCTTTATCTGTGTTTTTTACTAATGTCTTTGTAAAACTGTACAAGCACCTTTTGTTCTAATAAACCAATGCTAGCAATTTGGGCAACTTTCTGCCATTTCTGTAAAGTACCCAGAAAATTTTGATGATAGTGCTGTCCTTATTCTGCTTAAATACCAATTTTTTAATAGTTATTTTTATGATGATGAGAACGGGATCAACAATGAAGAAGAAGGGCAACTATATTTTAGTCACACACAAAAAAAGGGTAATTCGAAGCACAAATGAATTTTGTAGAGAAAGAGAAACGGTAATAAAGAGGGCGAGGGGGTATTGGGTTAAAGAATCCACATTTCTTTAAAAAAATACAAATATTTTCCAAAATAAATATGCAAATGCATTAGCTTTATAAACTTCTATATATGTGTCTTTTCATTGTAAGACTCGTTTTGGGTAAATATATCTTAGTCTCCCAAACAAAAAAGGGTAATTCAATACACAAATGAATTTTGTAAAGAAAGAAGAACGATAATAGTACTTGCCGTGTGGGCTATACTTCTTCTTCTTCTTCTTCTTCTTCTTCTTCTTGTTATTATTATTATTGACACGGATAGGTCTGCACCGCTGACGAGGGTGTCACTGTTACCATGTCGTTGCCCATGAGGAAGTTCCTTATCACACAGAGTAGCATATCTCCCTGAGACTCTGAAAAGTTCACTTTTAAAACAGGAGTAAAAGGGGCAGGTCTTGAGCACCCTTAGCAACCCCTCTCTGCACGTCCTTCTGGTAGGCTATAGGTATCTGTCACTCAAACCTCGTTCACTCACATGCTTCAGCCAATGTTTTTAAGAATAGGCCAAGAAGTGAAGCTAGCTGGTTCTCAAAAAATGGGAGACCGGTCAGTAAAATAACGGCTTGTGAGAGAATGCGCAATTGTTACTGGCTGGGTCTATGTAGTTACAGAAACTAAGCTAATCTCTTTAGTGAAAATGAAAATCTTCAAATACATATATTGAGTGGTTGAATTAAAAAAAAAGAGTTTCATCATATGAGAGACTTGGTCGAGTAGGGTACAGTTCAGAGTCGAAAGAGAAAAGCAGAGAAAATATTGGCACCTTGCACTCTATGATAATGTTAATCTTAGGAACATGCTGGCTTGGTCTTTAGATTCCCGACTAAATTCTTTTAAATCTGACATGCAATACTTTATTAATCGTTTATTTGTGGTTAAAAACGGGTACAAGTCGATCTAATGATAGGAAAGGATCCAGTACTACTTTACTTCAAATCCTGTTACATTTTTTACACTTTGGAATGATGTATAAACATTTTCAGCGTACTCTGGTTAGGTGTTATCCCTTCAGTAGGGAAAATTAGCCGGGCTAACCGATGGATCTTGCTACAACGTTATATAAGCATTACACAAAATGTTGCTTTAAATTTAGTTTTGAAGGTATACAACGTCAACAGAAAATGAATAATAAATTGCTGCAAATTACAGAAAGTTGATTCATTCTCTACATTAGTAATTTTCAATTAAAACAAGCTGAAATATGCTAACTCTAGCGCATATTATTTGTATAAGCATTGTTTGTATAAGCATGATTTTATAACAACTGAACAGAGTTTACACTAGACATCTCTAAAAAAAGAAGGTAATCCTTAAAAGGTTGGTATCATGAATATAGAGCAGATACTACACTGCCTCTCCTTACTGAGGAAGTAATGCCTAGGATGGTGGTCTCATGACAGCAGAACAAATATTATGCTGCCTCATTTACTGAACTGAATATTGGAAGATGGTGCATTAGTCTGAAACAGTATAGTAAAGTGAGTTTAGCACTAAAAAAATAATCGTTTCGGACTCAGAGAGACAAATATAAATATTCGATTAGTAAGAGAAGTAATAGGAGAGTAGAAAGCAAACCCACGGTTTACTTTTGACATTCTTGTAACTTTTGCTTATTTTATCCTTTAGTTCTTACATTCTATAAAGCAATATTTCTGAATAAGGGGGAAAGTTGCTGCTTCGAAATCTATCCATTTAACACTTGGTTGGTTTTGACCTTGAAGTATTATACTTTTACTTCCTTAATGTGGCTTCATGCTTTGTCTGGGTCGTTTTTATATGAGAAAAGAAGTAATAATATAGTTTCACTAAAAATACCATTCAAACTTTTCCGCAAAGTGAAAGCAAATCGTCACTGCCATTTGCATTATTTTGATCAATCGGATAATTGTTCTTATCTTGAATGTTATTTGCACAACATTTCTGTCGATACAACCTACGGTCTTCCTCAGGTGTAAAAATCGCCGTGTTTCTGGCAGGAAAAAAAGCGTGTGAGTTACCTCTATGCTCTAAGGATTCATATTTTTGGATCTAGTTGAAATTAAGTTTACACAAATTATAAAGTCAATAGAATTTTCAGGAAATGCTAGGGGTAGTATTTCTAACTTATTATGATTAAAAATTTTAATTAAATCCATGAACTGATTGTAAGTTCTTAAAAACATAACATTTACGAAAATAACTACTCCCCTCTTTTTTCCTACCAAAATCATTTACACTTGAGGAAGATCAGAGGTTGCATCGACCGAAATAATTGTGCAGATAATGCTCAAAACCGAAACAGTTGTCCGATTAATGTAAATAGTACACACGTCCATACCTCATGTAAAAATACCGAATAGTAAATTTCTGCCGTTATTTGACCAGTTACAGCATTTCACAACGCTAACAGAAAACATTGTTGGTTTCAACGATAGAGTAAGGTCAGAACAATATCGCATTACAATGCATTCACAACTGTGTGAGCGAGACAAACGTTTGCATAAAGTGACAACATCTAAAATGCACCATCAATTCTGATTACATAAACTTCAATGGCAAGATCAATATTCATTCATGTATGAGAAAACTCCTCTGTACAAGACTATTTAATCTTTATTGTACATTCATTGTTCTTTTTCGCAAGCTTGTTAAATATAACTAATCGGCTTCTGCAACTTAACATCATGCCAAAAGACGAGCCGATTAAAGGTTGTATTGGATAAGGGTGAATCAAAACCTTACATTCTTAACTAAGCAGATTAACTGTTTAATTTAAATGTCTTTTTCTTAATTTTTTTTTCGAGTTCTCACATATGATATTAGACAGTGTAAATCCGACGGCTTCATCGCAGATGCTGAATATCTTTTTGATGGACTACGGCAAAATACCAATTAATCCATCGCTTATCTGAGGACATACACAGAGATTCGTTTTCTCAACGAGATTATCAAAAGGAAAAGTAAGAATTGAGAAATTAACATAGAAATCAACTCAGGCTGTCATTTGCAATGCTTCACGAAATATGAAATGTCTAAGGGAGGCTAGAAGAATGTCAAATATGATCTCCAGTCATATTGGCGCGATCTAAGATTACAAAGGGCAGCGATTTTGACATATGCAAGATAAAAGGTTTCACGATTTTTGCTGACGCACGATACTATATAATGCACATACTATAAAACTTGGAAAAATAATTGAATTGGAAATCATTCAAAATGTGTGCTCAACCCTAAAGTTTTATGTAGACAAGTTATAGAAGACTATAAACAATGAGAAAATATACCGGATAGTTAGAAAGAGGACTGAAAACAAAATTAAAATAAAAGTGAAATGAGTTTCTTTGTTTAAATTCTACATACTTTTTTTTAAATGAATTTTGTTCACTGGATATGTACATGTCTTTACACGTACATATCTAATGAACAAAATTTATTTAAAAAATATATCATAAAATCTAAGAAGATACGTCTCTTCAAGTTTTATTATTTAATTCAACTTTTGTAGGGTACTCTGCAATGTAAGGGAGTCAGGTCCACAGTTAACGCATGTTAAGAGGTAGACATATCCATTTCAGTATGTATGCTAGGAACTCTGCGTTTTGTGTGAATGTTGCATCGGCATATCCTCGCAGCTCATGCAAAACGCCGGAATATGTTGAACGCTGATCAAATTCTAGAAAAAAAAGAAAAGAAAACATCATGATAGAAAACATTTATCGTACAGTAATTGAAATGTAAAAAAAAAATGGAAATACAATAAAAATGTATTAAATCAACTTACGGTAAGTTTCGTGAAGAAATATTTCTTTATAACATGTGTATCAATAAATGAAAAAAACATTTTTATTGTTTCATTTTTAGATGTTACGGTTTTAAGGATTTTTTGCGGCAGGAGGGGTGAAAGGAAAATATTTTTATGGCAAGTGTTTTGTCTACTTTGTTTTTTTTCTGTTAAGGTTTGGGGGTAGGTTATTTTTTTTTCTTTGTAAATTTTAGATTATCTGATGGAGTTTTGAAAGCAAATACTCTAGGCAAATGTCTCATTGGAAATTTTTCCAACGTTCACGATGTGTTCCGAACTGATGACAATACTCGTTGTAAATTTCGAGCACTTGCAATGCCGTGTTACTACATGTATTTCCTGTTAATTTACACTCGTGGCAAAATAAACGGAGTTTGCTTACTAGAGACTGTAGCATAATCTGCAACCTGTAAGATTCATTGTAACGTCTTTACTAAAATTATTCATTTTTAAAAAGTAGGGGTCGTGTACCGGCATTGCCCAGTCAAAATATGACCCAAATCCAGAACAGATTCGGTGGAGGACCGCCTCTCCCGAAAACAAAATAACCTATGAATACCAAGTGCATTATCGTATGAAAGTCACGTAAATTATTGACTATGGATAAACAGTTAACACATAGAGATGGCAGTCGTTGCTAATGATAGTTACTGTCAGCTCTGAAAAATTGCAGGCACTAGCGATAGTGGCTAAAATGAAATCCTCTGGCTTTCTCTGTCGTGCATTGTCTGGCAGTGGTAGCTAGCGGAGACCACTGGCTATCTTAGTCGACTTTGTAGGTCACTGGCAATTAGTGTTGTTTTAGAGTGCTTACTTGCTTTTACAATTGTAACTGTCGGTTCATGGCGTTTACTGGCGGCCACGACCCGTACGGCCTAAATTTGATTGCTCCAAAATAGAACTGGATGCTAATAGCGAACATAAGTGGTCACTAGCGTTGTTAATCATTATGCTGTTGATTTCTTTTTTTAAGTTCAATTTAATTCATATAATCTCCTTTCTCTATATAAATATTATGAGAAAAGGGGAGCGGATAAACCATAGATTTCGCATGTACCTGTCCCATAAGGACCCCGAGATGAATTTAGCCATCAGCAAAAATAAAAAAATTAAAAAGTGAAAAGTAATTTTTAAATTTTCTTCCCAATTGCGTCATTCCGTCGAAACATGTTAATGTCGAAACGTTGATCGATCCACAATGTCCCTATAATTTAATTTATAAAAAAGCTCTACTCGTGTATTGGGTACTTTTGTTGTAATTTAAATATTTAAACTTTATATATATATATATATATATATATATATATATATATATATATATTCTTCAGAATAAAATTATCCAACAATCAGCTGGTATGGAAACCTGTGATTATAAGCTTTACAAGATATTACTGGCAGTAATATTCTATAAGTATTACCCAACCTAAATAAGAATTGCTCGATATACAAGATAGAGCAAATAAATCAAATTTTAGTCATTCAATACATTTAAAAATTTATGACGTGAAATGTTTGAATTTCAGATCAAAAGATTGTTATTATTCTATGTAAGACATTTGAAATATTTTAACTCCTTATCCTATAGGATCTCGATGTCTACCATCTCTTCAGAGGAGAAAATATTAGCAAATAGTTATAATGGTTTACACCTTATTTACTAAAGTCAGTGAGACATGGAAAATCACAATTAAAAATTGATTGAGTAAAAGAGTTTTATATATAGGCCTATATATAAAAAAAAACTTTTTTTACCAGACCCATTATATAAACAAAGGAAAATTGCTCCAGGAAAATGCCTAATTCGGATCATTACATTGTGATGTGGATTACTCAAACTGCAGTTTGGATCATTTTATAAGACTGCTTCCAAAGACATTCACTTTGGATTTTTACTCAATCAATTTTTAGCAATAAGCAAAATAACATAGCAAATAAGGTGTAAACCATTTAACTTTTTTTGATCTGAAATTCATACATTTCACGTCATAAATTTTTAAATTCATTTAATGACTAAAATTTGATATATATATATATATATATATATATTAAAAACGTTGACTCATGTCCAGGTAATCTACATCTAAAATTACAAACGTTTAGACCCAAAATTGGCGGAGGGGTTTGATAGAGTCTGCAATGGTCTACTCTGTAAACTTTGACCTTTTTCAAATGTTTAGACCCCAAAATTTTCTGAATAGTTTGCTAGAGACCGTAAAGGCCAAATCTTTTGAACTTTAACCCAATTGTCGACCAAAAATCAACTAAAATACTTGTCCTTTGTCTGAATACACTTTATGTAAAATTTCATATCTTTAGACCAAAAATTGGCTGCGATGTCAAAATTTTTAAATCTTCACCCTAATTTTGACCCCTTAACAGTTATTGTTTTGGGTTCAAATCGAATTAAAATGTTTGATCCATGTGCAAGAAACCTACATCTAAAATTTCAAGTCTTTAGACGCAAAATTGGTGAAGGAATTTAGTAGAGTTTTCAAAGGTCAAATCGTTGAACTTTGACCACTTGACAGCCAAATTTCGGGCCGAAAACCGATTAAAAAGATTTTCCCAAATCTCAATACCCTTATGCTAAATCTCTAGTAAGTAGACCGAAAATTGACAGAGTAATTTGGTAGGGAAACGTACACAGACATACACACACAGACAATTTCACTTTTATTTATATACTAGCGGGGGTACCCGGCGTTGCCCGGATGTGTCGAGGTGTGTGTGTGCTCTTAAATCAAAAAGAAACACGGAAGGGGGTAAAAAGTTTTGGTAAGTAGGTAGGATCGAACCCGAAGCCCTGAGGCGAAGTTGGAAAATAAAATGTGAAAAAAACATGGCACATTAACCGCTCGGCTGGCAAGAATGAGTTACTGAAAGACGTTTGAATTTATTTAAGTAAGAAGAGAATTGACAGGTGCCCGCACTTAATGACATCAAGTGGAAGTCTATTGCTTACGTCGTCGTAACGCTCGCACAAAATATTAACTCTATAGTTAACATTTTGTGCGAGCGTTACAACGACGTAAGCAATAGCTATTCAGCAGTTAACATTTTCTGCGAGACAGTTTTTAATGAGGTCAATAACTCGGTTTGTTTGTTGTTACCCAACTTTGGGGAAAACCAGCTTTCCCGTTTATTAGAGGAGTGTCTCGAAATGAAAGCAACCGTCTGATATGACGGTGATAAACCGACATTGACCAAACGTTACATCGCTTTCTGGAGACGACTGGCCAGGGATTCGAATCGAGTTTCGTTTTTTTATACCGAAAAACGATAGCAACACGCGGCGATCCGAAATTGTGGAATATTTAACGTTTCAAAGTCTGGCAAATTTAATAGACAGGCGACCACCGTTGTTAACTCGTAAATATAATCATTTAGGCAGCATATAAAAAAAATGTAAGAATGAGTGACCCCCATCAGAACTCCCTGGAAAAAAGCTTTTAGCCGACATATACAAAAAGCGAACATACATACATACACACATTTTTGCTTTTATATATATATATATACTAGCGGGGGGTACCCAGCGTTGCCCGGGTGTTTGGAGGTGTGTGTAGTTTTGGGTAAATCAAAACAAAAGAATAATAAAAAATCGTTGCCCGGGTGTTTGTGTCGGTGGGGGCGTGGGTTAAAAAGGTTTTGGTAGGTAAGTATGAAGGATTGGACCCGAAGCCTTGAGGCGAAGTTGGAAATTAAAGTGTGAAAAAAAACGTGCGACGTTAACCACTGGGCCACCAAGAAATAGTCATGGAAACATGTTTGAATTTATTTAAGTATTAAGAATTGGCAGGTGCCCGTACTTAATTTAATAATTCAATGAGGTCAACTTTCACTGCGGGGCCTTATTTTATTTACTGAGAGGCCGCTTTTTCAATTTTTTTTGTTTGTCAAAGATGTTGGGGAGGGGAAAACCAGCTCCTTATAAAAAGGGAATTGTCCAAATTGAATAGCAATTGTCTGATATAAGGAGAAACTCCGCATTGATCAAAGCTCATTGCTTTCGGACGTTCCCGGCGATCGTACCAGGGACGATTGGATTTATTTGCTTCCCCACTGAGCAAATTAAGCACAAGGCCGTTTTTTTAATTAATGTGGAGAGAGGGGGGGAAGGGGACCAGCTCCCGATGGGTGGGAAATGGGAGCTGGATAGTGACAATTGGTATGATATGGGGGGGGTAACCCCACATATGGTCTTTGCTTGCAGTACCTGCCGGAACAGATACTACACTTTGCGATATTAAATCTTTTATTCAGGCAAAAAATGAACATGAACAAAAACTTAGGCACAAGGGCAACTCAAAAGGGGGGAAAACAATGGGGGTCGTTGGTCATCCTTGTCACTTTAGAACTAAACAAAAGTCTCTCTTAGCTAGAATCTTCTTTCACCATAATACCGCATTCGCCCTTTTGTACTTGAGGACGTCCTACTTAGCATCCAATTTATAAAACATTTTTATTAGTGTGTAAAAACAGAAAATATAATAATAAAGGTAATACAATAATTCATTTGTGTCGATGGCGGCGGAAGAAAGTGGTTAGTAGGGCCCTCCCAACCCCGTCTAGTTGATAGACTTCTCGTTCCGCTTTGGTTTGTAAAGGAATCTGAGCTCCTGCGGGCCAGTCTCTAAGTGGGGATGCTCTCTAGATGGAACGAAATGGAGAAAAGAAAAAAATATATATTCTTAAGATTCTTAGAAAATTAGACTGTCCTACAAGTTTTGTGGAGATGCTTCAGCAGTTACATCATAATACGAAAACCCGAGTGAACTTTAATGCGTCTCCGTCTAATCCAATATCAGCTGAAAACTATGTTAAACAAGGTGATAGCCTTGCTTCTACATTATTTACCATATATTTCGTTGTGGTGCTGGTGCATGCTTTGAGCATATGCGATATTGGGGTGAAGTTTCGGTTTCGTAGATCAGGTAAACATTTTTACCTTAGATGTCTTAACGCAAATTCGATAATTTCAGAATCGTTCTTGAACTTTTATATACAAATGATGCAAACCTTGTTTCACATTCAGAAGAGGACACAAAACTGATTATGAACAAGTTACCAGAGGCATGTAAACTTTTAAAGTTATTATTAGCCTCAAGAAAACATGCATTTCTCTCCTATATGAATGACATATGTGAACCAAGCATCTTGGTTGATGGTAAAAAGTTAAATGTTACAGACAACTTTGTATATCTTATTTGTACGCGTAGTAAGGACTGTACGCTTGATGCTGAGATAAATAACAGAATTATCAAAACCAGTTCTGTTTTTGCCAAACTCAAGAAACGTGTGCAATCAGGTCGGGGAATCACATCAAAAAGAAAGCTAAGTGTTTATGGATCATGCGTTATCACTAATTGCTAGATGTGCCAGAACTTTGGACAACATATAGAAGGCATCTTCAGCTATTGAAAAGCAAAGTTTTATTCAGAGAATATTTATTAACTGGAAGACTGTAACGCCTTACATTGTAGTTCTTGGACAATCAAATAACACTAGCATAGATATGAAAATCATTATAAAATCAGATACGCTGTACTGGACATTTGTTTCCGGATAGAGGATAAAAGACTTCCTAAGCAAATGTTTTATGGTGAGATACACAAGAGTAAAAGACCACAATATAAACCAAGAAAAAAGTTTAAGGATTCTCTAAAAACCAAATTGAAAATACTTGAAGTTAATATTCATAACTTGGAACAGGAGCTAATGTGCACTATATGTGACAGATACCTTTTGTGAAAAGCTGGTTTTATAAATCATCTAAAATCACAAAGACGGTACAGC
The DNA here is from genome assembly GCF_053919585.1 of Euprymna scolopes. NCBI lineage: Eukaryota > Metazoa > Mollusca > Cephalopoda > Sepiida > Sepiolidae > Euprymna > Euprymna scolopes. The sequence goes on along the minus strand of NC_136499.1, from coordinate 75,951,096 downwards.
AGTTATATAAAAAAGAAGCAGTCCTTCACGACTGAGACAATTTTTATTTTTGTACCTTTTCTCCACGTTAAAAAACGACCCTGGTTTTTTAACTCTGTCTCGTGGGGAGGCATTGGAAATAGGTACAGCACATCTGGCAGTGCTAAGTTCTCATATTTGTGGTATAATCTGCGAATCTAGAGATGGCCTGACATGACATTCAATGATTCACAATATTATCATGCGATAACCCTTACAAGAAGTAAAGGTTTTATGTCACATATGTGTATCTTTATGTAAGACTGAAGCGGGGTTAAAAAGCCGGCTACGTGCACATAGTCGTACCACAGTTAACTGAAGGTATATATATATATATATATATATATATATATATATACATATGTATATATATATACATATGTATATATATATACATATGTATATATATGCATATGTATATATATATGCATATGTATATATATATGCATATGTATATATATATGCATATGTATATATATATGCATATGTATATATATATGCATATGTATATATATATGCATATGTATATATATATGCATATATATATGCATATGTATATATATGCATATGTATATATATATGCATATGTGTATATATATATGCATATGTATATATATATATGCATATGTATATATATGTATATATATTTATATGCATATGTATATATATATGCATATGTATATATATGCATATGTATATATGTATATATATATGCATATGTATATATATGCATATGTATATATATATGCATATATATATATGCATATGTAGATATATATGCATATATATGCATACGTATATATATGCATAAGTATATATATATATGCATATGTATATATATATATATATATATATATATATGTATATATTTATATATCTAATGTATAAGTGGCTATATGTCTGTCTGTCATTCGGTCTATCTGCCTGCCTCCATAATTTCAAATTGTATCGCCCCTGAAGCTAAAAGTCGCAGAGCGGCGCTAGGGGCCTTAAAAGATTGGATTTTTGTTCTTTTATGTAGCCGGCTAAAATTGTTATGAAGGAGTCAAAAATGGGTCAAAACTGAAAAAAAAAACATTCTGTACATTCATCTTAGTTTATTTTTTAATTTTTACTCACTTTATATGAGTGTCACGTTGGCGCAGTGGTAACGTCTCCAGCTTTGAATGGTTCGGTTTCGATTCTAGCTGGTAGCACCTAAATACTTTCTTTTTAGCTTTTGAAATCACGACTCTATAATAATATATACGAAATCTGGACAAATTTAAATATCATATTTAAGCGTATTTTACGCCTGGGCAAAGCCGAGCGCCCCCTATATAGATGTATTTAGTTATATATGTATACATGTATATACAAAAATGTTTATATCAAGTGTTGCTCGCACAGCGGCATTGCGTTACAATAAAGCCTTCATCAGATGATGACTGAGTTTGGACAGTTTTATGTATACATGCATATACAAAAAATATGTACATACCTTAACTCAGACACATACACACACAAATATATGAATCTCAGTACATGGCATACTAAGAACATAATTAAGAATTACCTAAGATTTTTTGGATCCGATGGTAGAATCGAACAACCAACCAAGAAAGCCAGCGATCGTACTAATCAACATGCGGTGTCGTCAATATTGTGCAAATGACATACAGGGTGGTTTCAATATGCCCTATGATTGAACAGATAGAACTGTCAACTAAATTATTCAATAGATTTCTGATAAAAAAGAGAAAGACCAAAAATAAATGGGAAGCAAATAATCAAGAGGAATTTGATGCCAACTTGGAAAAGTTGGACGGACGCTGTAGATCCGGCTTCAGACTGAAATTTATGGTATACTTTAACTGGCTTATGCGTCACAAGACGCATGGCTTTCTAAGACTAAGTAAGTTTATAATTCTAATCCATCATGACTGACGAAATGTGAAAAATCTATTCTCGTTGCATTTAAAATCTGTACAGATCCCCGAATTCGAAATGACTCACTTAAAGGAGCTCGAGGGTTACACTATCGGAAAGGCTGTTGGAGTAAAACATTCAATATAAGCATAGTAATCCGAATTATACAAATAATAAAAATTATCGAAATGTTGTAAGATAAAAAGATAAAAGTTTTCTCTGTTAAAACCGTTTGAAAAATTATTTTGTAAAGATTCTCGAACACTATTTTATATTTCAAGTTGTCAACATACGCACTAGGGTAATACAGAAACATAAGAGTCTACAATTTCACCCCCTCAAACTATAGATAGAACCCGATTTGCGTTCTGCTAATTGTATACAACTAATGGTTAAAAATGGGTTTCAAGTTTCGGTAGTAATGGCTCCAACGTTTTTGGTATGAAATAAACCAAACCAGACGAGGTCAGGAAAATGTTTCAGTTAAATAATAGAAACAATAACGAATATGCTTCGAAATTTTTTGATGAAGATTGATAAATTGAATTATTTAGATTTTTCGAATTACTGTTCTCATCTTTGATGTTATTCTCATAATAGTTCAGCATATCTAACTTCTGACCTTCTTCGAGTGCGTCTTGTTGAACTCAGGAATCTTTATGTGAAATTCGAGAATCTGTATGGAGTACCGAACTGAGGGCAGATTGGTCTTGAACGAATATTAATAATCTACACGTTTATCGATGAAAATTATATTTTAAAATTAAGTCTGACAAATCAACAAACAGACAGATGGGACAGCACATAAAAAGCACTAATTAAATGTTAAACATGATTTACCAACGAAAATGCTATTCTAAACTAATGCTTGACAGACTACTACATGCGCAGAAAGTATTATAGACATATGTATGAAATTTCATATTTAACCTCAAAAAATTAACGAAACCCCTCTTTCAAACACAAATGTGAGAGACTCACGAAAATGTGGTTTTAGATTTAAACATGACAGAATAAATGAGGTCGACAAATTCCGGAAAAAAGACGAAGAAGAAGAAAAAGAATAATATCGTCGCCATCAGCGTTAACCGAGATATACATGCGACTGGGAACTGGTTATTTATTTGTTTCCCACGAAACAAAATATGACACAAGGTCGGTTTAATGTGGGAGATTACCAGCTTCCCTCAAAAGGGGATTCTGCAAAAATAAAATTGCCTTAGTATAGAAGGGTTTCTCCCTCCATTGAATAAGGACAATTAATTTGAGTGCAGCATCCGTGCAGACACTACACTTCAGTGACCAGCCCAGTACAAGGACTGGGTGTCGACTGGGAACTGATTATGAATTTGATCTTCCTTTGGAGGAAGTCGGCTCAACTTGATACTACACCAGGTACCATGCAGATGAGCAAAGAATGTTCTATTTCAAACTCAAGTGTGATAGATGAACCAACGTAGGCACTTGTCATTCAGATGTGAATATCTCTCTCTCGAAAAAAAGAACATTCACCAGAGTAAAAGTGACGAGAAGACAAGTACGTCATTGTTTTCGATTTTGTCTTCGTTTTTTTATTAAACGTGTTGCTGTTTCAGATTGCAGTGCAGCTTAAAATATTGTTGGAAGAAAGTATTTTCTAACTGCTGCTCAACATTTTCCGTCGATTTGTTGTTGTCGTCGTTGTCGTCGTCCTCCTCCTCCTCCTCCGCCTCCTCTTCTTCTTCTTCTTCTTCTTCTTCTTCTTCCGTTTGTCGACATGTGTCAGGATTCCGATTATTCTAAATAGTTTCAAATACAATCTTTGTTCGCCAAAGAGAAGCCATTTCATTGTTCATGGCACCAATGACATAAATAAACATGGCGTTCACATCAGCTTTCATAAACATTTTTCGTTCGCCTAATGGACCCTTTATTTTTTTGTTTTAGTGAAACACTTGAAAAAATATTTGGAAATTAGAAAAAACGAAATTTAACTTGACCCTCCCTGACTACTCTTGACCCATTAGAATCGTTAAAGTGAATGTTTTTAATACTCAGTGAAATCTTTTATAATCACTTCAAGACAAACCAATCATCTCAAATATCTCATCAATGTTCAGACACAAAGTTGATAACAGAGTGCTATGTATTAAGACTTTATATGTGAGTAAAGAATATGCTAGTGGAGAATGTATTCATAACCAACGTAAGTGCGAGTGGAATGGTAAACCAACATTAGACAGCACTTAAAACGAAAAGCACCTAGAATATATATATATATATATATATATATATATATATATATATATATATATATATGCATAAAATAAAAAAAAAATTACAATTAAATTTACCAAAATGATCCGAGATGGTAAAACTAAAAATATTAAAGAATTAATATTTATAAAGTAATCTCAACCAGATGTAAAAGCTCAATAAAACCTAGTAGGAGATAGAGCTTATAATAAGAGCAAATAGTTAATAAAACATGTTAAAAACACTTTGAAAATGAGTTAAAAACATATTTAACCTGAAAAGGAAACACTTAATAAGTGGATAGTCCTTAATCCGCGGAGTTTCGAAGAAATACTCTCCTTCTCATCAGAGGGTAGGAATTAGCAAAATGCGGGATCGGATTTTGCATACAAAAGTATTTGATGAAACTGCAATTAATTCAAAGATCTTACTTGATAACAAAAGTGAAGCAGAGGGAATATGGCGAAGAAAAAGGTGATTTCATGTGAATGGATAGTCAGGTGAAAGGTAAGGTATTCAATGACGGTAAAATCCAAAAATGTAATCCAAGAAAGTCTTTCTATTAAATGAAATCAGCTTTCATGAAATTCAAATTTCTGACTAAGTTTTCGTTCAAATTAGACTTCATGACGTCGCATCTCTAATATGTTACCGAGCACCTTCTCTCCTCTTCTGATGATAAGCATTAGGCTTCGTATTACCTAGGTATTAATAACTTACTTATCCTACACGCCTTATTGATGTCATCGCCATATTGAATAAACGATTAAATCTATATACATTAATATATATATATATATATATATTTAAATTGTCGTTCTTTTATTCTTTATCTTCTGTATAAACTCTACCTTAGTTTGTGCAGATTTTTATTATCCCGATAAGTCTCCTCTTAAATAATTTCTCTAATTCTTTCTGGCGTTCTTTATATATATATATATATATATATATATATATATATATATATATATATATATATATATATATATATATATATATATATATATGCGGGTTCGCGCGCGCTCTCCTTCTCGTTCTTCCTTGATCTTTCATGACATTGGTGTAACTCTATTCAATATAGATGCCACCATTTCTTTTGAGGGCGGGTTAGTTATCATAATATTCTGTGGTTTCGATTTTCTTGATTCCTTATGGTCTTATTCTTTTTGTTTTTATTTTATTTCTATTGCAGCTTATTATTATTATTATTATTATTATTATTATTATTATTTATAAAGATATGTAATTATTACGGCTTTATTGCTCGTTCGGAAACATATTTTATACTTGATAACTTGTTGGATGGAGTTGATTTGATTTCGAAATATGTAAGAAAAATGTTAGGAAGAATTGATTGACACCCTTATCTTGCACACAAGGTACCAATTAAGTATATGCATAACGCAAATCAATGCAGACAAACTCTACAATTATTAATCGGTGTGTGAAGTTAGCAGATATCTTTTTACCTGTTTCGCTATGTTCGACTTTTCTCTGGCGAAGGACTGCAAAAAAATCGTCAAGTCTTTAATATCTTCTGAGGTCGGTTCGCTACGATATTTATAGTTGTTTTGATACGATGTTTTATTGCACTTATTCACTTTAGGAAGACCATCGACAGAAACAGTGTTTGCAATCAATCATTCCCATTGGGATTGTATCCGAACGCGATGGAAGGGTCGGCTTCGCTTGCGTAGTGCGGTGAAGGGAATTGCGGCAATCGATTCTTAGTGTATATATCAGATTACGGCACAAACGACGATTATGCTTCGCTCACGCGCCATCTCGTTTTGCCTTTTTCCCATACTTTCTTTTTTTTTCTTCCGTTTCCTCTTTTGTTTTCACACAGCTGAAACAGAAAGTGATCTTTACTGAATTTTATCTTATTGAAGAACCAGCTGCAACGAATGTTGTTTTATTTATCGATTCTGGCTTAAATCAGAAGTTTCCTTCCAGCAATCACAGGACAAGAAATATAAATTTTCAAAATCTTGCTTGTAGTATGAAAACCTAAACACAGCTTCGCACACTTTCTCTAATTCTCTCTCTCTATATCTTTCTATCTTACTATTTTTTCGTTCAAAGACAACATACGCGCGTGTAAAACCATTCTTCTCAGGTTCCTTTGGGTTTGGGTCTTTGACAAATGCACGCGATTTGTGGACTCTCAACAAAGCACATACTCTCAACAACATACACATACTATGCAATGATCATTTATAAACAGTTTGTACATACGCCTATTAATTTGCATAACAAGCACGCTAGCATACACTCACATCCTCATGCATATTTTAGTTATACAGTTCTACCTAAAGTGAATATGTCTGTTTAATTCCTTCTTAACGCACACGGCAACAGTCGAAATGAACATATATACTACGTTTCTCATTACAAATAAAACAGCTATTCGTAATATTTGGATTCTTTGTCTTGAATGTTATTTGCATAACGTTTCGATCGGTGTAAACTCCTACCTTCTTCAGACGTATACTGTTGAACTCAAGAATCTTTACAGAATTTTGAACTAAATTCTTTATTTTATTCACGGTGGTAGCGTGTTCTTATTCCGTCATCTATGAACAAGTAGAAATCTTAAGTAATTTGCAATTATATTTTGAGTGCCGCTCACCCTGAGGATTGAACTTTCAACCCACAGAAGAGTGTAATTTTACAACTGAATATTACCAAATACTTTATTCACTACGTCTCGTAAAGATTCCCAAATTCGACAAAACGATACCCTAGTACAACAAAATACAATGAAGAAGCTCGGGGATTACATAGACAGAAACGATGTGAAAATAATACTCAAGATTAGAACAATACTCTAAAGAATTCAAATTATACAGATAATTAATCGTCATCTCAAAAATTCAGAAACGTAAAACAACTTTTCTTTCACGAGAACGTTCTTTGAGCAATTTGAAATTATTATATTCTATTGTCTTAAGTTTTCAATAAAAATAAATAATTTTATATGTATACACTTGTTATTCTTTCAATTAAAACTATCATTGTTACAAATAGTTTTTTTATCTTTTTTGGTCATATTAATAGTTTATTTTGTCTTTTTCATGGAATATCGATTAAAGATATGTAATGTTGAAACAAATTATTTATTGAACACAAATTGGTATTTTAATTATTGCTGGTGGGATGTTGCGATTTTTCTTTCAAAACATTTACAGGCTTTAAACTATATTTTACTGTGAGGTTTGGCTGCTACGCTCCAGCTGTTCTGTCCTCGGCTAGTGCAGGGGAGGGGGGATTCTTTTAGACTGAAGCAACTTTTTATTTTGTTCCAATTCAGAGCGCTTCTTCTGTTGAGGATATGGATTGTCTCCGCATTAAAAATCGGCGTTTTGTCAAAGTCTGCTCTCATGAGAAGACAAATAAATAAGAACAGGCATATATAACGCAATTTGTTTCCTCATTTTTCTTTATGGTATTTTTGAATGAATTCAAGTATTTATACAAAGAGTGTTTTATCTTAATGCTAGTCAGGAATCATTTTCCCTTCACCAATGTGATGTCCTATATGTGGAGCGACACATAATTTAAAAATGTAATTACCACGACCATGTGTTTCATCGTTTCATATATTTATTGCATACGCATATTTTGATTAGATATTAATACCAGTTTTTGTTATTTTTTAGCACTAATTTTTCCAGGTTAAAATCCAAATATAAATTTTAGCATCAGTTCGAATACCCTATATATTAAGTTTCTTGTCTGTAGACCAAAACCTGACAGAGAAGTTTGATAAGCAAATTTTGTAAACAAATATATATACGCATACATAACATAAATATATATAAAAAGAGGTCTGTGTTTGCTATAACTTTTATGCAAATATTACGCAAGTGTGAATCTTGTAAAATATCGGCATGAATATAATTACACGTAACTATAGATGATCATTCCATAAGAAAACCCGAAAGAACTAATAGGGAATTAATTCAAATGAATGATTATTAAGAAAATACAAATTAGCTAGATCTTTTGCTAGTGAATTCAATTCCAAGACCCATATATAACAAAGTTGTATTTTCTTTTTAAATAAATAAAAAAAGCGATTTTAAATACAAGTATCATTAAACAACAAAAAAAATTATAGAAGTGTATATATATATATATATATATAATATATATATATATATAATATATATACATAATATATATATATATATATATATATATATATATATATATATATATATATATATATATATAATGATATCGCTGTAGTTTCCTATATGCAAATCCACTGAATGCCCGGTCTTTACAAAAAAGTGATAAATGACCAGCAGGGCGGAATTGCAGTATGTTTATTTATACAAATATTATTGGCTACGTATGCGCATACATGTTTCCTCTTTTGCATAAACAACATACTCAAGCTAGATCTACTTTGCACAACCAAGGCATATTTTTGTAAAAAAAAAAATAAATCTGGCTTGGTGACTTTGCTTCTCTAAAGAGGTCACAGAAGAAACATGTATGCATACATGTAGCTAATAATATTTGTATAAATAAACACACACACTATATATATATATATATATATATATATATATATATATATATATATAGTCTTTGAAGTTTTTAACCTTTAAAACTATACAAAAATTTTTTTTTTATCATTCGTTAGAAAACCATTTAGTCAGTAAGTCATTTAATCACCTGCAATCACTGCATCAATTCGCTCTCGAATTTACTATAATACCAATAATTTATTTTTCAAGGGATCATCAGTTGTTTACCATGAAACACTGTTTCGGAGATTTAAAAACAAAACAGTATGTTACATCATGGCTCCCCAGCAGTGTTGATCAAACACCACCGCCCTTAATCTTAGGAAGAAGACATGTTACAAACATTTGATCCAATTTCCTATTCTTAATTGCAATTACTAACCTTTTCATACTATAAAAATGAATTTCTTACCTTATATATATATATATATATATATATGATGGATTTATTTTTATATTTAATTATACACTCTTAGCGATTTAATAATTGTTTTGTTTTGACTAGACCATTTCATTTAAATTTGATTGCATATGTTTGTGCAATGTTGTGCTTATTAAAAGCTGACAGTTTGTATGGCAGATGTAGAAATTCAATTAATTGCTTGGTTGCTTCACTGAAAATGTTGATTCTTTTGTCGGTCGGCTTTTATTGTTTGTCATCAATTCAATCTGTTTTCTTCATTGAAAATAGCAACAACAAAAAAACTGCCGGTTCATAAGATAAATATTAATTACTGACACTTATAGGAGCTGGTTTTATTGCAATCAATAGCATCAAGAGATGCGAATAATAGTATAACGGAACATAAAATCTTCTCCGACCATTTTACAAAATAAGTAGTTGCTAGTGAATTAACATCTAGACCTAAAGAATTTTCAAGAAACAATTTATTTGCAACATTTTCAAAGAATGTAAATAAAACCTTTGTCTTTGGAAATTTTGTTAAAGTGTTTCTTTTAGAGATTCAGGATGAGCACCCACCGATTGTTATTACTAATACTCCGGTGCTTCAGAACTCTTTACTCAACCTCCTAAGCTTAACATTCACAAGCAACATGAATTAGAACAAACGAATTGTAGATATTGCTAAAGCTGTTGCAAAGATGGTAGGCTCTTTCTACTGTGCTAGAAAACTTCTTACACCTGACAGCATCCTGTATCTCTACAATGCCACCATTCGCTCATGCAGAGAATATTGTTATCACGTCTAGGCTATTGTATCTACCATAAGCCTCTTTCTCTCTCTCCTAGATAGAGTCCCGAAAAGAGTCTCCTACTTAATAAATCCCGCACTATCAACCATCGCCACAATGTTGCAGCTGTGAGCCTATTTTACAAGTATTTTAATGGATTGTGATCTGTCGAACTCGTAACACTTGTGACCCTTCGACCTAAATATATCAGACTAACACAACAAGCAGCAAAATCTTACCCTATTCACTGAAGAAGTTTCTAGATGCTGAAACCCCTTCTACTTTAATAGATTCTTCCCTCGAACAGCCAGGAATTCTACCCCTGACAGTACATATATCTAGAAGTTGAAATGTAATGTGAGCAGATATTTCGCTGCTTATAATGTTCCTGTCTATGTGGTCGCAAATAGTAGCCCCCTGACGTTTAAGTCGCAGTATGCATTGTTTGTGGGGAATGTAAATTAAATAAAGAAAAGAGTAGCTCACCCAAATTAAAAAAGGTTGAAAAGTAAAAGGTTTTAGAGCGTTCAATAGCATTGCGCAGTTCGATTTCCGGAAAATAATTCTTAGGATACGTCAATTATTAAACTGGTTATCAATTGCCTAAAATATTAACATATTATTTATTAATATTTTGCTTATTACAAAGAATTGGTTTTGTCTCCCCAATTGAATAGAAACATGCGTTTGTCGCGAATGTAATGTTTTTAATGCCCATGTCATCCATTATCCTTGCACTTGTTCAAACTTTCTTACTGGAGTAATTTTGTTACGCTTTATTTGAGTTTTTTTTATTTTTAATAACATATTCTTACCGTGTTGCGTTATGTTCTTTATCTTAAAACATGACTGTAACAAGAAGATGTGTTGATATATTTATAGATTAACACCTTCCCGATGAATTTAACAAAATGAGATTCTACTATTTTTAGTCGATTTCCTGTGACATCATGAAAAACTTGAGGAAAAGTAGACACCCAAAACAATATATAGAATAATCATTTTAGAATAAGGAGAATCGATTTCCTTTATAAATTGAATACATGTGGTTCCGCATTTTTGAACCATTCACGCGGTTTAGGGCAGTTAACAATTTTTTACTACTAACTCTCTATCCGAGAGTTAGTAGTATTCTATTTAAGGTTAGGTTAGAAGTAGGTTTATAATTAGATTTGAAACCTAATTCATTGGAGTGTTTTAAAAACTAATTAATAGGGAAGATAGAATGTACAAAATATTGTGGGGTGAAATGCAACTTAAACGGCAAATTTGATCGAAAGCGTTTTTGTCTTTATAATTTTGTCGCCATAGAAACCATTAAAATTGACTCGAGATTGGTGAGAGGAGATAATACAAAACGGAGAATAAATGAAGCGAAAACGTTCCAGTCTAGAAAGTTGTATGGCATTTGAAACATTTTTACAGTAAACAAAGTTCAATATTTCTTCCTGTGTTACAACACAGGAAGAAATATTGAACTTTGTTTACTGTAAAAATATTACGAAGTAACATTAGGAAGACATGTGGCAACCTGCAGAGAACTCTGCCTCTATTATCGAGCATAACCCGATTTATTTGATGTGACGGTTGTAGTTGTAATAACACACTATAAGTATAAATGATCGGTTGCTTGTTTATAAAGTATTTGATGTTCTTCGAGATGGTAATATTATTGCAACGACGGATTTGTTGGAAAATGGGAGAAGATCAATGTCCAAGATTATTTCCATCGAAATTCAAATCAAAGCCAATCCAAATGCAGAAAATAGGTAATTAGTAAAATTCCGATTGTATCGATAGGTATTGAATGGTTAATGCATGAGTGCTGAATTTCTTGTCAATTGGTTTAACAGTGTATTGAACGGAAATAAAACAAAATATGTAAAAGAGAAGAGCACTAGATTATGAAAAAGAGGAAAGTTAAGGAAAGAAAGAGAAAGAAAAAAGACGGAGGTAGCGAAGTAGGAGATGACGCAGAAATAAAAGGAGAAGGAGAAGAGGTGGGATAAAACGACGGTTGTACAAATCTAACGAATTTTCTTCATCTTCCGTTCGCCTAAAAATGCGAACACGTTGAAAGTTTACAAGCTATAGTACGTGTAAAAAATTAATCGGTACAATTGCTCGGATTCAAGATGTGTTTGTCGGGCACCATCAAGCAGCAATCGTCACAACAGTACACGGAGACTTGGTGATCACTTTTTCTTCATAACGTTCCACCTTCCTCGTTCAAATAAGATGCATTTAAATACGAGACTGAAGAAGAAAAAAACAATATTCGTGCCGGACGTAGAGGTAATTTGGAAAGATAAGAAAAAAAAATCACAGATGGGATGAAAGAAAATTAGTTTCTATTGCAGAAATGGGGAAATAGCAAATCGTCTAATATTAGTTGACAATCTGACTTTTGAAATAAAGAGAAGCTTCATGTACTAGATTTAATAAATAAAAACATTTGTGCGTTGCCTTTTTAAAGAGAGGTCTATTTCATATCTTTAGCTATTGGTGACCGGAGAAATAGATAAACGAAAAAGATGAGTAAAGTCAAATTAATACACAATAAAAGAGGACGATTGCCATTAAAATGTATAAACACTTAAATACAATTTACTGGAATTCACTACAATATATATATATATATATATATATATATATATATATATATATATACATATATATACATACACATATACATATATACATATCTATACATATATACATATATATACATATATATACATATATACATATCTATACATATATACATATATATACATATATATACATACACATATATATATACATATATACACAAATATATACATATATATACATATACATACATATATATACAGATATATATATATATATACATACATATATATACATATATATACATATATATATACATATATGCATATATATATACATATATATACATATATATACATACATATATATACATATATATATACATACATATATATACATATATATATATACACATATACATATCTATACATATATATACATATATATACACATATATATACATATATACACAAATATATACATATATATACATGTACATATATATATAATGTGAAAAGGAAGCGGAAGACCGGAGGCTCGACGTTTCGCCCGCATTATGCGGGCTTTTCAAGAGGTGTGGTCACTGACGAGAGGGTCGATGTTTTTAGTTTTATATATACTGGGGGAGTGTATGCAAATAGAACTATTATACAAATATACAAAACAAAAGGGTAAATATATATTATAAACCAGTGTCTAGATTATTTTCCTGCAATATCATTTTAGATAAGTGGAAAGAAATGTTAAAAAAATCCTTTTCTCTGTTTGATAGTGTTCGTAGAGTTAGAGATAAGAGCAGATTCCAACAGACGACGTGTTGACCTACTATGTATATGCTTTAGGAGGGTCGCATTTTCGAAATCGAAATGATGGTCATTTTCCATTATGTGACCGAAAAGAGAATTAAGTATATTGTTATTCTTTATGTCTCTTTTGTGTTCATATAATCTTTTAGCCAGGTTTCAATGCGTCTCTCCTACATATATCTTGCCACAATCAAGGCACGGTATGGTATAAATTCCGGCTTGTGTTAATAGTTTATTATTCTTAGTTTTAGATTTCCGAGTAAAATCTTTTATCGTTAGGGAGGTTTTCTGTACTATTTGAAAGTCGATTTTGTTACGGTGCTTATAAATGTTATTATTTTCATCGTTAGTTGGAACAATTAGTCTTCTATTGTGTGTTAGCTTTTCTTAGGGT
>NC_136499.1:75922408-75932408 GCF_053919585.1 Euprymna scolopes | reverse complement strand
GAATTTATCTCCTCAAATAAAAAAAAAATATTCTACAGCGAATTAAAAAAAATCAAACTGGTTTTAATTAAGGACCAATTCCCCAATTTTTTAGTTGATAAACAAATTAAACTAACAGTTAGAAACCAAACCCACAAAAAAAGAAACCAAGGGTACTAAGGAATATAATACATCGATATATATCCCCAGTCAACAATAATAAGATCAAATTTATCATCTGCTACAAGAAATTAACTACTGATAAGCTTATAATTAAAATCAACGCTTCCCGGGCAACAAAATCAGTTGACGAAACCAATTCAAACGCCCCTTGGGTAAATACATATTCAACAATAGAAACTCCATTAGCTACATTTAACACAAGGCCTACAAATTATCCAGATGATTCACGTTACACCTCTCAGATACAAGCTCGATTTGTGAATACCTAAAATAACATGGCTGTCCACATTCCCAATTTATCAAAATTCTATTTGAAAACCCGAAAATCATTCATATGGATCCAAACCTAAAAAGACTAAACATACTGGAAACACAGTATATAAAAACTGAAAAGCTAAAATTAAACAATGTAAATTTTGAAAACAGTAATAACATTTTTATTTTTTATTCATAGAATAGTGTTATTGCCGTACTTATAGAGTGATGTGGTATTGTGATTACTAATCTGAGTTGATTCCTAACTGTGCACCGAACAGATACTTAGGACGCTGCAACTTATCATAGCGAAAAAACATTCGTCAATTGATAATCTTTCATTATGTATATGAAATCGAGTAAAGATAATCACCACACATATATTCAAGACCTGATTTGGTTTATTGTTGAAACGATTCAGAGAAATCTAAAATATTAATATTTTCATTTTAAAATATTTTCACATGAATGTGTCTCTAATGTAACAAATACAAACACACACATATATATATATACATATATATAAATATATATACGTATACATATATATGCATATATATACAGATATATATACATATATATATATACATATACATATATATACATATATATATATACACATACATATATGCATATATATTCATATATATGTACATATATATATACATATATATATATACACATATATATACCCGATATATACATGGGTAATTGTTAAAATTATTTTATTCCGTCATGAGTATCACATTTATACATTAATTCTGTATACTCACCATTCCATAGCTAACTATAACATATACTGAACCAAGGGGTCACGGGTAATCAAGTATATATATAAATTAATATTGGTTTCCGATGCAATGTTGTTATCCTAATACAGTGGGCCCTCAACATATGAGCTATCCGAGTTACGAGAAATTCAAGATACGATATGGCCTCAGAACAAAAATCCCCCCCTCTACACACGAGCGATAATTCAAGTTATGAGTTTTCAGATGAAACCTCTAGGTGGTCGAGTGTGTCGTGTTTCACTACTTCTTAATGCTGCCATTTTAATTCGAGATACGAGCTTCATCCGGGAACGAATAAATCTCGTATTTCGAGGGTCGTCTATATTAAGATTATTTGGCAATTGAATCAAATCAAAAATTATTATCATTCTAACTACTTTGATGTAAAATGTGTTTCCCGCCTTTCTGTGAAATTGAAAACATCGATGGACAATTCAACTAATACATAGTGTGCTTGAAATATATATTCTTAAAAATGTGATTGGGAACTGGTAATTTATTCTATACAAAAACCTATAATAACACGCAAACCCACGCATATATAAATGTTTTCAAAATATTCCTACGTTAGTGCAAAACTTCCGTACGATATTTTAAAATTGTCTAAGTTAACGCAATTGGCTACTTTGCCTCGTTGGCAGTTGGGTAATATCAGGTATGTTGAATATTTTAAGCGAATTTATATAATTTTTTTTTATTCTAAATTTTTAGTATTGTATTTCAAATTTGGCGAAATAGACAAACTAATATTGCACGTTTAAATACTTTCGAAAGTTTAGTCCGTATTTAATTGAATACGCATTTTAAATAATTTTTATTTATATTCACAGCACAATATTTTCGTTTTTCGCACGAATAATTTTGCAATATCGTATGAATAAGTTTGTAATATCGTAAGAAAGGTTTTGCAATATTGTACGAATGTTATTGCAATATCGTAAGAATATTTTATCAATACAAACACACGCATATATATATATATGTGTGTGTGTGTGTGTGTGTGGAAGTGTCTGTGTGTGTGTGAGTGTGTACATTTCCCTACACAATAACTCTGTCAATTTTAAGTCTACAGACTCGAAATTTGATATACAGGGTACTGAGATTTAGGAAAATCTTAGTGATCGGTTTTCGGACAGAAATTTGGCTTTTAAAGGGTCAAAGTTCAACGATTTTACCTTTGAGAACTCTACCATACTCCTCTGACAGTTTTGTGTCCAAACACTTGAAATTTTAGATATAGGTTCCTTGGACATGGATATAACTTAATTACTTGATTTGATGTCAAAACAATAAATGTTAAGGGGTAATAATAGGGGTAAAATTTTACAAAATTTACCTATGCGGTCTCTACCAAATTACTCAGACAATTTCTGGTCTAAACATTTGAAATTTGCCATAAAGGGTATTCAGAAATAGGGCAAGCTTTTTAATCGGTTTGGGTCGAAAATTTGAGCTACCAATATATAAATGTATGCATGTATATTTGCATGTCTGCCTAAAACTTTCGACAGAGGCGACGGATTTTCACAAGATCAGTATCGCTGGAAGTTTGGCCCTTCAGACGAAAAAAACGAAAAATTGGCTAAATACATTAATTTCTTCACCCTCAACTGGGCACTTTTCTACAGGGAGGGGTCGCTTTTTTCGCCGATATTTTCGAAAGTCATCCCCTCTTTTCGATTGTCAAGTCTTAATTAAAACCTACGTCAATCCCGGTTTGGCGGTAGTCGTAACAGCAAATACGTCACGTTTTTTCCTGCTCTTTTTCTCCTTCATCGTACATGTTCGAGCTTGCCTTCCTACTACCCCTTTTTTTACATATACATCCAAACACCCGGGCAACGCCGGGCTGAAATGCAAGTATATATATGTGTATATATATATATATATATATATGTATATATATGAATATATATATGCATGTATGTATATATATGAATATATATATGTATGTATGTATATATATGAATATATATATGTATGTATGTATATATATGAATATATATATGTATGTATGTATATATATGAATATATATATGTATGTATGTATATGAATATATATATGTATGTATGTATATGAATATATATATGTATGTATGTATGTATGTATATGAATATATATGTATGTATGTATGTATATGAATATATATATGTATGTATATATATATGTATGTATGTATATATATGTATGTATATATATGTATGTATATATATATGTATGTATATATATGTATGTATATATATATGTATGTATATATATATATGTATGTATATATATGTATATATATGTATGTATGTATATATATGTATGTATATATGCATGTATGTATGAATATGTATATATATATGTATATATATGTATGTATGTATGAATATGTATGTATATATATGTATATATATGTATGTATATATATGTATATATGTATATATATATGTATGTATATATGTATATATGTATGTATATATATGTATATATATGCACATATATATGTATATATATATATGCATATATATGTATATATATATATGTATATATATGCATATATATGTATGTATGTATGTGTATATATATATATATCACGATATTTTAAAATTAAATTAAAAATATTTTATTCAAAACACGGAATACGAGGAAAAGTGAGAAAAATTCCTTATTCCATGGAGTTTCAAAGATAGACTCTTCTCATCAGAGAAAAAAAGTTAGCAAGAGGAATATATAGAAAAAAAAAACTCTAATTTTGCTGGTTAGCGTAATTTTTTAAAATGATAGTTATAAAGGTTTTTAAAGGAAAGTAAAAGTTTATAGGAAAATAAAAAATACCTAGCAGTGTCAAATAATTTGTGTTACATTGTGTTATCATTTAAATAAGGGATAGAAATTAAACTGCGAAGTGATAACTTATAGGTGAAACTTGTTAGTTTAAAATAAGTTTTCTTTTTGTATTAATTTCTGACTAATCGAAATTTACGTTTCCTATTTCTTGTTTTTGTTTCTTGCTAATCAGGTCAAGCATTCAGAAATCGACACTTGAAATGCCCGGATAAATGATTTATGTAACTCATTCTTCATTCTCTGTGTTTATGTCACTTTCGGGTTAGGAATTTTGATTTCGGTCAAATGCAATATTTGCAACCATTTTGTGGATGATGCATGATTAAGGCTTTTGTGCGAAGCAGAATAAGTCAAGAGTAACTCGTAAACCGGAACAACGTCTCTACTTTTAAATGGATTCCACTTCCGGGAACAATTGAAAGAATTATGGTGTGTTAATATAAGCTTCGTCAAGAGTGGTGATGCCAACACTGCCATTGACGCCGTCATCGTCACCAGAAACGACGGAATTCTGATTCAATACTGATTCTTTGGTGGCAGTGATTCACAAACTGGTGGCGCGTGTGCATTCTAGCGTTCGACGGCTTCACGCTCGGCTGGACGATTGAGAAACGATAATTTGATCCGGAGAAGGAAACAATGGACGCCACCCGCGCCGTCGGAAAGTGGCGCTTGCATGCGCACATCTCAAACGACCAGATGAACACTGGATTACTGCTCGCAATCAAGTTCCGATTTCTTCTACGGCGTCAATTTAATATCACTTATTTGCATATTCGTACTTATACAACAAGGCCACAATTTTAGAGAGAAAGGAGTTATGTGCATTTTATGTTACTCTTAAAACCTACAATTGAAAATTCTAATAACTGTTAAAAAGTACTTGCAGGAACATCCGGCTTTGCTCGGAAATGGATGTATCATCTTGCATCTACCTTTGCACCACATATTATTATTTATTTTTATTTCTTTTATATATTTTTTTATAATTTCCAATTACAAAAGTATAAATCATTAGAAACGATCATTGACCTAAGAGACAGGGCAATTTCTCCAGTACCTGAAAAATCTAAAATAAAAATAGTCTAAAGTTCTTAGAGACAATCTATACTCCTGTAATTTTTTTTTTTTTGTGTGTGTATTGATATTCATAGTAAAAACCCACTTTTCTATTTATTTAAAAAGAAAATACAATTTTATTATATATGGGTTGTGGGATTACATTCACCTGCAAAAGAACTAGATAATTTTGATATTCGTTTAAACATTCATTTTAATTAATCCCCTATTAGTTATTTCGGGTTTCTCATGGCTGATCATTTTTAGTTAACTATTACGTGTAATTAAATTCATGCAGATGTTCTATATGATTTATACTCGCGTAATATTTGCGTTAAAAGATTATAGTAAACACAAACCTCTTTCTATATATAATTATGTATGCGTATATATTTGTTTAAAAAATTTTGCATATCGAACTCCTTTGTCAGTTATTAGTTTACAGACATGGGACTTTATACATAGGGGATTCGAACCCATGCAAAACTTTATATTTGGACTTCAGCAAGGGAAAATCGGTGCAAAAGTGTGGAAATTAAAAAAAAAATGGAATTTGCTAGGTTAAGGTCGAACAACGGCATTACAAATATGCGTGCGTAATGTAATACCTATTGGTTCTTGTTTTAATTTTTAGCCTTGCAGTAAAAATGTCTTCATAGCTCAGGCATGAACGTCAAAGAAAAAATAAATCGTAAGCTTAATGTTTTGGTTTCGATTCTCGGTGGTGGCGCATGAGTCATTTTTTTTTTTAAACTTCTTAAATCATGACTATATATTGAGTCTAATATTATATAATAATATATACGAAATCTGCATTAATGAAAATATCATATTTAAGGGTATTTTACGACCGGGCAATGCCGTGCTGCCTGCTAGTAAAATCAAATAATACAATATTTTATATTCGTGTAATGGCAGATAATATTTTAGTATTTCACTACGACTGGTTAAAGATAAAATTCGGCTGTGTGAAATTTTAATAAATACAAATATTCCTATTTATGATTTCAATTATCAAGTTAACTCTTTAGATGGATATATTAGGAAGAATAGATCAATTTGATAAAAGATTTGTTTTCGTTATTTTGAGTGGAAAATAAATTAACTCTGTTATAAATGCTACAGACAGACTACTTTTCATTGTGTCAAAAATCATTTTTCAGTGTTGTCCCATGAAGAGATATACTTAAATATTTGAAGAAATGTGAGGGGTGTACTGACTTTTGTGATACACTGTGTGGGTTGCATTTCGAGAGCCTATCATTTTCATTTAAATTTTTTTTCTTATTATTTTTTCTAACTGAAGATAAGACATTCTATCGGATGCAAGGCATTCGCTTGCTATTTCATATATTTCGACCGAGAGATCTGTTTTAAGATTCTAACCGTCTCAATTGTTTGTATCTATCTTGCACTTTGTTCACCGGATATATTTACCAGGCAGTTTTTAAAATTCTGTGTAATGAGTCCGGTTGCTTCTATAATTAGTGGAATGCTAGAGATCCTTCTAGAATTCCAGTTTCTTGTCATATCATACATAAGACCTTTTCATATCATGCATAAGATCTTTTCATATCATGCATAAGACGTTTTCATGTCATACATAAGACCTTTTCATATCATGCATAAGATCTTTTCATGTCATGCATAAGACCTTTTCATATCATGCATACGTGTTTTCATATCATACATAAGACCTTTTCATATCATGCATAAGATCTTTTCATATCATGCATAAGACGTTTTCATGTCATGCATAAGACCTTTTCATATCATGCATAAGACCTTTTCATATCATGCATAAGTGTTTTCATGTCATACATAAGTGTTTTCATGTCATGCATAAGATCTTTTCATGTCATGCATAAGACGTTGTCATGTCATGCATAAGACCTTTTCATATCATGCATAAGACCTTTTCATATCATACATAAGACCTTTTCATGTCATACATAAGTGTTTTCATGTCATACATAAGTGTTTTCATGTCATGCATAAGATCTTTTCATGTCATGCATAAGACCTTTTCATATCATGCATAAGACCTTTTCATGTCATACATAAGACCTTTTCATATCATGCATAAGACGTTGTCATGTCATACATAAGTGTTTTCATGTCATGCATAAGACCTTTTCATATCATGCATAAAACCTTTCCATGTCATGCATAAGACATTTTCATATCATGCATAAGACATTTTCATATCATGCATAAGACCTTTTCATATCATACATAAGACCTTTTCATGTCATACATAAGACCCTTTCATGTCATGCATAAGATCTTTTCATATCATGCATAAGACGTTTTCATATCATGCATAAGACGTTTTCATGTCATGCATAAGACCTTTTCATATCATGCATAAGTGTTTTCATGTCATGCATAAGATCTTTTCATGTCATGCATAAGACGTTGTCATGTCATACATAAGTGTTTTCATGTCATGCATAAGACCTTTTCATATCATGCATAAGTGTTTTCATGTCATACATAAGTGTTTTCATGTCACGCATAAGATCTTTTCATGTCATGCATAAGACCTTTTCATATCATGCATAAGACCTTTTCATATCATACATAAGACCTTTTCATGTCATACATAAGTGTTTTCATGTCATGCATAAGATCTTTTCATGTCATGCATAAGACGTTGTCATGTCATACATAAGTGTTTTCATGTCATGCATAAGATCTTTTCATGTCATGCATAAGACCTTTTCATATCATGCATAAGACCTTTTCATGTCATACATAAGACCTTTTCATATCATGCATAAGACGTTGTCATGTCATACATAAGTGTTTTCATGTCATGCATAAGACCTTTTCATATCATGCATAAAACCTTTCCATGTCATGCATAAGACATTTTCATATCATGCATAAGACATTTTCATATCATGCATAAGACCTTTTCATATCATACATAAGACCTTTTCATGTCATACATAAGACCCTTTCATGTCATGCATAAGATCTTTTCATATCATGCATAAGACGTTTTCATGTCATGCATAAGACCTTTTCATATCATGCATAAGTGTTTTCATGTCATGCATAAGATCTTTTCATGTCATGCATAAGACGTTGTCATGTCATACATAAGTGTTTTCATGTCATGCATAAGACCTTTTCATATCATGCATAAGTGTTTTCATGTCATACATAAGTGTTTTCATGTCACGCATAAGATCTTTTCATGTCATGCATAAGACCTTTTCATATCATGCATAAGACCTTTTCATGTCATACATAAGACCTTTTCATATCATGCATAAGACGTTGTCATGTCATACATAAGTGTTTTCATGTCATGCATAAGACCTTTTCATATCATGCATAAAACCTTTTCATGTCATGCATAAGACATTTTCATATCATGCATAAGACATTTTCATATCATGCATAAGACCTTTTCATATCATACATAAGACCTTTTCATATCATACATAAGACCTTTTCATGTCATACATAAGACCCTTTCATGTCATGCATAAGATCTTAGTATTTCTTTACTTTTTTTCGTCTCAGCTCTTTAATCTAGCATCATTGGAAAGTATGGATGATTAACTGCTTAGTTAAAAGGATACTATAATAAACAACCAGCTCGCTAAATAAATGACAAATTTAACGTCAAAGTATGAACTCAGTAGATGATGGAAGTCGACATATTGTTTCATTTTTGTTAAAAGGTAAATGTGATTTGTTTTCCATTATAAACTATAGCTTATCCCTGACCAGATGTTCATATGGGGTAAGGTATGAAGTGTTTCTCATAGTTATGTGCCTGTATGTACGTCTGTCTGTCTCTAGTTCAAATATATAAAAAATATCTCTAATATTGAGTAAACTCATATTTTTCTCATGAAATATAATCTCTATTTTAAATAAGAATTGTGTTTCTCTAATCAGTCAAGGGTAGAGTGGTTACGCGTTGGTCCACCAACCAGCACATCTATTGATATTATATACACACTATATATATATATATATATATATATATATATATATATATATATATATATATATATATATATATACGTATCTATATATATGTATGTGTGTGTATTTATATATGTCAGTATATCAAACATGTGTACCGCCATCCATACTCTATGCCTCTGAAAAATTGACCTTGTATCGGTCACATGTAGAACCGCTCGAGAGGTTTCATCGAGACTGCCTTAGTTACATAATTGGTTTAAAGTGGAATAGTTTTGTCTCTGATACATATGTCTTAAATAAAGCCAAAACAACCTGTATTGCTACAATTGTTATTAAGAACCAGATGCTTGGGCGAGTCATCTTGTCTGCTATGATTCCCAGAACAGTTGTTTTATGGTGAGCTCCATATTGGCAAAAGATCCCAGCTGATAGTCTGGTGAGTTTTCATATTCCTGTTGACAGTTGGGAGGCCCTAATGTATGATCACAAGTAGTGGAGGGCACTGATATACAGGGGTGTAGAACACTTTGAAGCAGCCAGGATTGACTGAGCGAGGCTCAAGAGAGCATGTAGGAAACCTCAAACCTTACCGCCCAATCATGGAGATCTTTGGGTGTATGGCCGGGCTCTGTTGTCCAAGGTCAGTCTCGTTAATCACATGAAAGCGCACGACGATACGGATTTCGTTGCTGTTGGTTTCATCCAAACCAATGACCGTTTTCAGTGTCATGCCTGCGTGAGGGTGTGCAAGTCGCTGGCAGGACTAAAAAGTCATCTTTGCGCACAGGGACTTTCAGTGACTGAGGGGGTGGCACTCGTCTGACAAAACATCGCACTCATCACACACACACACACACACACACACACACACACATATTTATTTATTTATATATATTCTGTTGTATCCTTTCAAATATTTTCCTTTCGATCGCTCATTATGTTGGCACAG
>NC_136499.1:75892408-75917408 GCF_053919585.1 Euprymna scolopes | reverse complement strand
CCGCCATACAAAACGCTAGCTTGAGTGGGAGTGCCTCCACGTATTTATCTGACGAATGGCCTTTATACCAATTTTTAGATCATGTCACAATATATTATTATTATTATTATTATTATTATTATTATTATTATTATTATTATTATTATTATTTTATTTTATTTTTTATACATACAGCCACTAGTGTTTCATGCTTTCGGGAATCATCAGTGCAGGGAGTTACGAATATATATATTATCAGTTTCAGAGGAGCTATATTATAATATAACATGAAGATGAACGTAATCATCTTCAAATTGTCGCATCAGTATTCTACTTTCCACTGATAGCCTAATCCATCAGCGAAAGTAATCAATAGTATCTTGTCTTGGGTCACCAAGACTAAGAGTCATCTATATTATTGATGATTAATAGGGGTGTCTACTTATTTATTTCGTGTGAGTGTATGCGTTATCAATCTGCTTTAGCTTTTTCGCACGTACATTGCCCAAAATTAGTGCGCTGTTACACACGCGCACACACACACCGACGAGCATGTGTTCTTATATCATTCATTCGTTAATTAAGCCATATCTTATCCACTCGCGTGTACGTGTATACAATCCCTATCAGGCTTAAGTGACATCGGGTATGTCAGATGTAAATATCACAGATAACTCGTCTGCACCTGACCACAGTAGTAGGGCGATGTATAAATGAATTAACCTTGTTAAGTGCAAATCTTTTCCTTTTCGCGAAGATAAAAAATACATACGCCAACTGAATTATGGCGTCACACTAGATGTTATTAGATTTGAAGTATACATTCGATGTTTAAAATCCTATAGGGAGTGTCTGAACCTGTTTCGCATCATGTTCAATTTCAACGGTTTGTTTCATGAAACATTGCTGTTAGATGGATAAAAAATACCCTTATAAATACATGTTATAAGCTAAAATACATGTTATAAGCTAAAATTATATCTCTTGCCAAGAGATATTTTAGAAGACATTTCAAAGTAGGATTATCTGCCATACACAGATCACATTATCATAACAGAGAGGACAATTTTAAATGGAAGATGTTGTCGAAATGGGCTTAAGGATTGACAATTCATTATCCTTCATGATTGTGATTTCTTCAGTTGTAAAATTGTTGTTGGGTTGAATGAGGATCAACGAATTCTACATTTTTAAATACCTGTAATTTCATCAAAATCGATGAAATCCCCATTTTTCAATCAAACCAACTGATTGCCTGCTCTAATCGAAGATCCACCTGGATGCACCGAAAGGAAGCTTCGCATTTCAACCCGCAGTTCACCATATGTTGTATTCTATATTGTTCTGTAGAGAACCTACTAGTGATTTTATATAATTACTTTTATATATAATGGCTTAAAATTTTAACGTGCAAAAATTAAGTATCATAGTCCAATTGTGCTCTAAACAGGAACGCTCATTTCGAGCTTCTACTGCTGATTTTATACGCTGGATCCTTCAGCTTGTTCGGGGATAAAATTTCTACTTGTAATTTTAGGCTGTATAAGAATGCAAACTTTGGTCAAAATCGGACTGTACTTTCTTCAGTATGTTTTCTATTTTCAATTATTGATTTTTGATACTTAGGGAATCCAATACAAAACTTCTCTAAGCACACTCCTAAACATATAAAGTACATTTGTATGAAATTTGAAAAAAATTAGCCCTGCCATTTCGGAGTTCATAAGGAATAAACTTACACGCCGAGACACACATAAAATGCCTTATATATATATATATATATATATATATATATATATATATATATATATATATATATATATATAGTAATTTATAAAATATATATGGCGATTAAGCTACACTGAATATTCTGCGTTTCATCCACTATAGGATTCGTCAGGCTTATGCGCATAAGCCTGACGAATCCTATAGTGGATGAAACGCAGAATATTCAGTGTAGCTTAATCGCCATATATATTTTATAAATTACTAACTAGCTCTACCTACGTATTGAGCACTTTTGAAGTAAATACTTAAAGTTTGCGCATAAATCTATACTTTCGTATATTAGGTTTATGTGAGTAAATGAAGTAGTTATATACAGTGATGATCATATTTATTGGCACGGTAAAATAAAAGTTAAATTTTGTTTAATAAATTCTAAAAAAGGGATTAAATTAAAGAAAATAACAAAGTATATTATTGATTTTTAACTGGCCTTTCCGATGCAGCAATCGGATTTTAGAAAAAATAAATAACAAAGGAACAACAAACATAATTGCAAAAAAACCCTTGTTCAAAATTATTGGCACGATTTATTTAATAATCAATTGTATAGCCTTTGGCCTTGATTACCTTCCTCAGTCGCTTTTCATAGTTTACAACCAAGTTGTTGCACTCTTCAGTAGTAATTTTAGCCCACTCTTCCTGACAATAATCCTCCAATTGAATAAGATTCTTAGGCTTCCTTTGCATTACCCTCAATTTTAATGTTCTCCATAAATTTTCAATTGGATTAAGGTCTGGGCTTTGTGATGGCCACTCCAAAACATTAATATGATTGTCCTCAAGCCATTTCTTAGTCAGTTTAGCCGAATGCTTTGGGTCATTATCTTGCATGAACCACCAACGACGACCAAGTGAGAGCTCTTTAGCAGAGTCTTTCAGGTTTTCATCCAATATTTTAACATAATCTTCCTTTTTTATGCTACCTGTGACCTTAACTGGTCGCCCTGGTCCAGAGACAGCAAAGGATCCCCAAAACATCAAACTGCCTCCACCGTGCGTCACTGTGGGTATGGTGTTCTTAGGCAGGAAAGCTTCGCCAGATTTTCTGTAAATATAAGACACTTTATTATGGCCAAATAACTCTATTTTCGTTTCGTCAGTCCATAGAACACGTTTCCAGAATGCAACATCTTTATCAATATGACGTTTTGCAAAGGCTAGCCTTGCTTTCAGGTGCATAGGCTTCAATAAGGGAGTCTTTCTCGGACGACATGCTTTTAAACCAGCTCTCTTCAAAACTCTACCAACTGTATGTCGAGATACATTCACTCTAGAGGTGCTCTGTTCATCAACAATCTCCCCAACAGAGATCCTTGGGTTTTGTTTTACTTGTCGAACAATTTTCCGTTCATCTCTTGGGGAAAGAATCCTTTTTCTCCCTCTACCCTCTAAACTCATAACGTGGCCTTGCGATTTGAACTTGTTTATTATGGCTCTAACAGTGGATTTGGGAAGGTTTAGCTTCTTTGAAATCTTATCATAGCCCTGCCCATTGGTATGGCATGCTACAACAAGCTTCCTGACGTCTTCGCTGTGTTCCTTAGTTTTAACCATGGCGATTGAAAATTATAATTTAGTCACTTATAATAGTTTAAATAAATCGCTATCTAAAAATTATCTGAAAAAAATTATTCACTGAATTAGCGTTAAACAAGCATAATATGGCTATAAAAAAGTTCAGAAAGCACGTAAACAGGAAATTGATTGATATTATACTGATACTAAAAGAAAAACAAAGCCGTGCCAATAATTTTGAACAAGGGTTTTTTGCAATTATGTTTGTTGTTCCTTTGTTATTTATTTTTTCTAAAATCCGATTGCTGCATCGGAAAGGCCAGTTAAAAATACATAATATACTTTGTTATTTTCTTTAATTTAATCCCTTTTTTAGAATTTATTAGACAAAATTTAACTTTTATTTTACCGTGCCAATAAATATGATCATCACTGTATATATATATATATATATATATATATATATATATATATATATATATATATATACACGGCATTGTTTGTGTGTCTCTTTGTGTGATCAACGGACTTTACCAAATTACTCTCTCAATTTTTGGTCTACAAACTACAGATTTGCAAGTTTTTATGTTGGGGATTTGGACCTGTTGAACAAATTCAATTTTGCATTTTAGCCTGTAGAAATATC
The DNA here is from genome assembly GCF_053919585.1 of Euprymna scolopes. Taxonomy (NCBI): domain Eukaryota; kingdom Metazoa; phylum Mollusca; class Cephalopoda; order Sepiida; family Sepiolidae; genus Euprymna; species Euprymna scolopes. The sequence continues at coordinate 75,913,480 of NC_136499.1, read as the reverse complement.
TACTAAAGAGGTAAAAGTTGAAAAAAAAATGGAACTGGAATCAAGTAAACGTGTTATTTTTACGTTTGCGCAAATATACATTAATATCTTTTAAAACGTTATTTTTTTAGTTTTATATACGTAAGGACTTAAATCAGACGGTATCACGAATTAAGATATAACGTTCCCCCTAGTCTCTCTTCTTTTTCCTTCGTTTTCCTCTCCGTTTTCCTCCCCTTTACCCCTGTCTTTCCTCCAGGCAATGCAGGTTTATTTCTGTGAATTTATGTTTTATTTTTTATATTGTTTTGTTTCATTTCTAATTGTATTGTCTTATATATTTTACTTCTTCACTTATTAAACAATAAATTTTTAAATTATTTTTAATATCATGTGATTGCTATCCAGACAAGAACTTTTATGAACTTTCTCCAATATCCATTAAGGAGTAGACTCTTGTAGAAGTAACATGCCTGATGATGTCGCTAGTTAGTTATAACTAGTTGACTGAAACATACCCATGAATGTGTAGCGACGCCTCATTGTTTGTGTCAAAATAAATAAAAAGTATATCTTGCTCCACCTTGGTATTGAGCACTTTGTATAAATCTCGTTAAATTCATTCGATGTTTTACTTCTGAATTATATGAGCATGGAATAATGTGTGTGCATATATATGTGCATGTGTGTGTTGGCGACATAGTTTTCAAAAAATTAGCAGGCCTAACGTATACAAAGAAAGAAAAATGACTGACGACGTAAAAGAGTTTTCGTTTTTTAATCTTGGCGCAAATTTTCCAAGGGAATACTAATGAAACTGGAAGATCAATTTAGAATATTTTGTTTGCTTTTACAAAACCACTTTGAATTCTGCATCTCTACACAGATGTTCTTTCTAATCAAGTCGTGTTTCTTGGTTACATTTGAAAGATTTTTTTTTTTCTTAGTAAAATATTACGCATTTAAAAAAGAAAAAAAACAAACAATAACGGTTCGTTTAAATTCAACAGTAAAAATTTCCAAATTTTTTTTCTCTTTTTTGCTCGTTAGTTTCTCGAATAAAAACCGACTCCTAGCGGTGGAATCATACTAAATAGATTCGCTTGTCGTCTTCTTCCGTTTAGGAAATGTACTGCATTTGTGTACAGTTTCTCTAAAATGTGTCGAACAAAAACTTATGCTGCGTTAGTATTTGCACTTGGTATTTATCTAGAGATATTTAAAAAATATATTTATATATAATCATAGAATTACGTCACAAATGTACTTTCTCGTATATAAAGTGTTATTCGCATTTCGGTAAGGCGAAAAACAAAAACACCCAGCGTTGAACTATTATCATAGTGACTAATATCCTTAATTCATTACAGCTGGCGAAATTAGTCTGAGATTGTTGCCTGACTTGCTATTTGGGTTTTCTGGTTTCCTCACACCACTTGAAATAGTTGGTCTAAGGATAGGAAAGACTACATCTTTTACTCACTAACCTTAGCTTGATGGTATGGAAGTGTATTATTATTGTTGTTGCTGTTGTTATTATTATTTATAATAATAATAATAATAATAATAATAATAAGTATTATTATTATTATTATTATTATTATTATTATTATTGCTATTATTATTGCTATTGTTGCTGTTATTATATGTACTCATGTCTAATAAATGCGCAGCTATTTACTGTTGTTGGTCTTCCCTTCAAGCGCCCTTTGTCTCACCCGTGCTACCTGTTTCTCACAGAAGAAACGTTGCGAGCATATCTTTGCTTTATCGTTTTTTATGGTAGGTACTCGACTGAACTTCACTCTATCGCTCCCCTTCCTTGTAAAACATCCATGGCAAACACTTGCCTAACTACAACACCTATCAGCTATTCCCCCACTCTATCTGTGCTTAAAACCAAATAGAAGTTTAATGAGCTTTGGTTTCAACATTGACTGTCTTTAGAACACAATACCGCGGAGTTGCTTCCCTGTTGACTATAACATGGTCCTTTACAAGTCCAACGAAAACATTTTTTTGCGGAGCCTTCATCTTAATAATTAATTACTACCCAATTTCAACTATCATCATGTTGTCTCATTTGACACTCATTAAACCTTATCCTTGAGTGGCCCCCGGGCCTTGGTAAACGGTGACGCTATACTTGATACCTTGATAAACTATACTTGATAAACGGTGTCGCAAAAAAAATAAATACGCGCTTCATCGTTACTGTATTCATGGCGGCGTCTACTCTCTCAAACGGTGATGAGCCTCTTGGGGAAAAAGAAAACAGTTGAGAGAAACAGGAACGTCGTTCAAGTGATGCTATTGTTGTTCCTTTCTTAGTGCATAGTTCGTTCGTCAGTGCTGAACGACATAAAAAGAGTTGTAAAAATCCACGTGAAAAATGCAATGGTTGAAAAATGTTTCAAGAGATCATATTAGATGATAACTTAATTCATTTATAACTCTTTCGCCCATAGCTCACAGAACAAAAAGTCCCGATCCTTGTTGCGTACCCTCTTTTCCATGTGGAGGTAAACGCTATGCATATCACCATTATACAAACCTCTGTCCGTATCATAATCCAAATGAACGTCGTAAAGTACAAGGAAATCATAACTCGTGTTTTCATCTTCAATCATATTTGTACTTCAAGATCGTCGATATTCAGTCGAGATTTTTCGATGGCTGCACGCTTGGTGTTGGGCATCAAATTAATCACCGGGACACCAAAGAACAAACTCGATCTCAAATTTGGAAAAGAAACATTTTATTTGGCAGTTCACGTCGCCTCAATATTTGTATGCGATTGAAGAAGGTGACGAAAACTGAAGCTGCAGCTGTGGAACCTCGTCCTACCATTGGAACCTCGTTTACCATTGATTATTAAGTTATTTTGTTTGTATCCGATTGTGCTACATTCTTGAATCAGACTCATTGCATTTTTCGCACCTATCGTATCTCGTCTGCAGTCATTACTTCTAGCCAGTGTTTGTTTTCTATAGGAAAAAAATTAGCTCCAAAAGACTTACAATACATCCTATTTACGTGCTAACATGTCTTCTGCGTATTTAAATATTCAAATAAATATTGGCTAACATACTCATATTAAACACGACCACATGTGCGTACGAGCAGGTTTTGATAGAACCTTTCTAAAGAAAGCGTCTCTCAAAACTTCTCTGCGTTCATTTGTCTTTACTGTCATTTTACTCAAATGTATTTCTAACAAGATAATTTACCCAGTCCAGCTTGCGAGTTCGAAAAATAAAGAAGTAACTGAAAGAAACGGTTTCTGATTGATGGTAAAGAAAGCGGAAGTAAAAACAAAATAACATGATTATTTCATTCACGGGTTTTAAAAAGAGATAAAAAGTAAAGAGACAAACAGGGGTGACAGGGGAAGAAAGGAGAAGAACTGAGTAATTTCCTAATGAACTTAATGGACGCGTCAGAAAATGTCGTTAAACAGTCAAGAGACATCATATCTCTTCTTGTGGTCTTTGGCAACAGAATTAACAACGATTTTGCACTGGCATAACGAGGAAGGCATATTGTAAATTGAATAAACGTTTCCTCGACGTTTTTCTCTTCACTTCCTTCAACCCATTTTTTTCTGACACTGGTATAGAAAGTGTTCGTTGGATTTTGTTTAGAAAGACTTACACAAGAACAATCTTATGTTGCTATATCAGCTTCATAAATGAATTCCATACACAGTTCAAATCCATGTTGAGCTTGAATAGTATTCGTCCAACCAACGTTTTGTTATGTCATATGAAAAGATATGTAATTTATTTATCTCTTTCTTAAGGCGAGAAGATTTGAAACTAGGGTTGAATAGTGAGATTGAAAAAGCAGCGTCTCGAAGGAGGAGCACTCTGGCCCGCAAAAATGCCTGCGCCGCCCTGTCAACATTTCCGATACAGCAACTACAGGCGATTAGCAATAAATTAACCCCTTAATGAAAGAAGGCAAGGTCTGGTAAAATCGACTTCCCAAAACTGAACAGGATCAGCAACATACAGCAATAAAAAAAACGATATTTCAGAAATTGCATAGACTCTGCTGATTGTGATGCCCGGGAAAAAATCTCGCGGCGAAGGTGACAAAAATATTAGGTAGAAGCTGAACATATAAATACTTTTAAGAAGTACTAGATTTTTAAAAGATATCATGAAATATCGGTACAGTATTTGATTTCAAATGAATGCTCAGTATTTATTCATTATCTAATTACGTTTGTAACGAGTGATTTTATATACAAAGTTCTAACCGTAGGCTGCATATAGAAAATACGTCTGTAATTATGGATCACTACTTGTTTCGTGCTGTCAGAAGCTTTATTAAAATTAATCAGTCATTTTATTTTATTCAATCAATACTTTTTCTTTTGTTTACTAAGTTCAGAGATAGAATAGAAATGACGAATACCCATAGTACTAAATCCTCATCTTTCGATGTATAACATCATAGATAAATGCGGAATAAACTTCATCAGAATAATCTGCATGCAACACCGTATATTACATCACATTAAATTAATTACTACCCCTGCCGTTAATTACGCATGCAATAAAAAAACAACTTTACAAAGATACAATTCCAACTAAAAACAATAAAAACAAAGCTGGACTTTCTTCCTCGTGACTTTTCCAAAATATACATATGAAAACGGCATTTACTATTTTTTGTTTTCAAAATCCATATTTGTTTACCACTTATCGAATAACTATAGAAATCAAAAATGCATAACAGAAAATACATATAGTGCTACATACATTCACTATGTTTACATATATTTTACAACATCAGTTGGTAGCCCAAGAAATCTATTATTCACATAGGGTTATTGCTTCTTGTTTTCTCAATTCTGAATGTAAGAGTGTAGAATGAAATGATCTTAAAAATTGTATTAATAAAGTATTTAGTCATGAAATAAACCACTACACATTTCGGTTTATTTGAAAACAAGTCAGAAATTTTAATAAATATAGAGATTAGTTTATGTAGCTTTTTCTTTGACTATCGTATGAAATTTTTCAATGAAAAATAAAATGAAACCTTACGAAATAAAATCTACTATAATACATTTTGCTTATTCGTTAACAAAATGCCGTTTTAATGTTTGCTAAAATAGCTAACAAAATAATGCAGTAGTTGTGAGGTAATGAATACGAATACAACCGAATTTCTCCCTATAAGAACATCATTGGCTGATTAAGCCATAAATACGAATCGGTGAAAGACGTAGAAAGATATGCCGTAAACCTCACGCTTAAGAATATATCGGCCCCAACCATGAAGGCGATTTATTAGATTATTACTCGAATAGTGGTCAAGACCACTCAGCTACTTTAAACAAATATATTCTTTTGCACGACATATCGTCATGGACATGAGAAAACGTTTTAAAAGCATTTTACCTTAACTTTAAAAATCCTAATTTAAAAAAATGAGTCAAAACTTCGGACAACGGTGTTAATTTTATATATTATTTTCTTTGTTTTTTTTTTTTATAAATTTAGTAATTTTCAGAAAGGTTTGATGATACATAAAAATATAAACCTTTCATCATTCAAATGTTCATAAAGGTCGATATGCAACGAATAATATTCTTTGCTCATGGTTTAAAAATCATTTACTTTTATCTTTAAAACAATAAACAATGCGAACAACTTATTTCTATTTACAGCTTTTATATAGGGAAGATCAAATAATTTAAAAGTAATTAGAGAGTAGAGAAACAGAGTATGAAATTATATATGTATTATGATTGAACGCTTTTTCATATTTTTTCACCTTTCTATTTAGTCCTTTTGTTTTGCAGCAGTTGGTAGAGGAGTTATTTTATTATCCAAGCATGCACTTTCTAAATCACACACACACACACACACACACACACACACACACACACACACACACACATATATATATATATATTGTAACACACAAAAAGTTGTTCTTAACGCATAAATGTCACTAGGCAGGTCGAACATATATATCTATAATATAAAGCTGAATGTCTGTGTGTGTCTAGTCAGGAATAGGCTCCTATATGGTTGACTATTTTAAAAAACTGATTACATAATGTATCGAGACACAGGAATGGGTATGTTTGATCTGGCAGAAAGGTGGTTCATTAAAATTGTGGGGTCTGGGTTCGCGCCTGGTCCACAAAGTATGGAAATAAAAAATGTTAAAATTAAAAAAAACGTTTACAAGTGTTTTTGATATAGATGTACATAAGAATACTTTGATAAGTATGTTTTAACTTAATTAAGGATGATATAATAAAATTGTGGGGTGTGCATCCATAGAATGGAAATAGGCACAAACTTTAATAAAGACTTTTCATATCTATCTGCGTAAGTATACTTTGATAATTATGTTTAAGTTTGAAAAAATATGGTATAATAAAATTATGGGGTGTTCGTTCGCGTCTGACCTCCATAGAATGGAAATAAGTCACAAAGTTTAACAAGGTTTTTTAATATAGATCCACAGAATATTGTGATAAGTGTTTCAGTGTGAACAGGTATGGTATAATAAATTATGGGGTTTATCTATTTTATTTTTACTTTCATCATATTTTGCTTTGGTTTTGATACCCCCAAATTCGAAGATATCTCTTTACAACCATTCCTTTTCATAACCTATCATACTTTCATAAATCATAGTCCATTTTTCTGTAGACTGTTTTGAACCCAGTGAACGACTGGTACTTTAGCTAGTATATATATATATATATATATATATATATATATATATATATAAATGTAATTCTTGATTCGTTCAAAGTCGATAAAACCATATTTCTACATTACCAATTTAATTTTCAGAAAAACTATCTGTAAAGTCAAAGAATGTTTACATGTATCAAAATAATTTTACATTGCGAATTATAAAAACATTAATTAAAATTAAAATATTTTTCATAAGTCGTTTCTGCGAGACTATCCAGTTTTATTTCCGGTAACTTCCGTTTCAAAGACTCTCGAATTACAAGATAAGTAAAAAAAGGTGCTCATGCAGAGAGTGATCCGTGCTGAAATAATAACGTTATTATTTTAAAAAGCCATTCTTAACATGGGGAGGGGAGGGTATTTTGTAACATATCATAAAACTTTAATTAAACGTGGAAATACGATTTAAAAAAATAGCGCGGATCACTCTCTGCATTAGCACAAAAAATCCCCTATTTTTTAAATTTAAATACATTTATGTATCTTACCAATTTTTAAAATTTTAAATTCCTTTGTTTATCTTTAAGCTGTTCACTTATGAAACATTACGTTTTAATTGTTAAGTTTCTTTCACGGCATTGTTTACATAAAAAAGTTTGTTTTAACTTTTTTAAACTGTTTTATTTTTACAACATGCCTCAGCGTATTATAAACACCCTAACCTCCCCATGTTAAAAACGGCTTTCAAATGAAACACGCCCTTCCATAAACCTCGAAAGCCGTTCTTAACATGGGGAAGGTAGGGGTGTTCATTCCGAAAGCCGTTTTAACATGGGGAGGTTAGGGTGTTTATCATATACTGGGGCGAGTCGTAAAATTAACGAAGTTGCTATTTATTAATTATTGCAAACATTGCTTGAAATTTATGTATTTGACAAAAAAAAATTACATTTTCTACAAACATTTAATAAGAAATACAAATAAACGATAGTTTTTTTTTGTTTTGTTTCTGTTGATGTTTCTACATTTAAAATGTTACTTTACTTTTCCTAGCATTGCCAGCTGAACGCTGCGCAAAAATAATTACAAAACACTTAAAATTTTATTCATTGTTGATTTATTCAAACAGTCCTTTGGAAAATAAATATTTAAAATAAAGTGGGGTACTCCTTGGACGTTGAGTTCCATGGCGATCAGCAGAACTATTTTATGGTCGCTTCCTTAGCCCCCCCCCTTAGTTAAGGCTAACGCATGCACATGTAACATTTATCATTTATTTACTTACGTTGCATTTCGCACTTTTACAAACATTATTTATTTACCTTGGCTTAGCTCTTTTCACGAACAAAAAAAGTAACTAAACCTGAATTTGTCACTTTTACAAACATTTATTTATTTACGTTGGCTTAACTATTTTCATGAATATGGAAAAAAAGTTTTACTCTTTATGAATATTAAAAGAAAAAAGTTACTAAATATTTATTAATAATTTCTCACTTTTACAAACATTTGTAATTAATGTATTTACTTACGATGGTTTAACTCTTTTCATGAATATTAAAAAAAATAACTAAACCATGTATTGATAATTTCTCACTTTTACAGACATTTTTAATTTACATGAGTGGATAATTTTTTGGTAAATATTTACATTTAGGTCCACCTCCACAATTTTCTTTTTTAAATGACGACTTTTATTGATAAATAAATCTACTTTTCTGCAACGGGCACTGAACCTCTCTTTTTTTAAATAGTATTTTCGGGTTGGTATGCTGACAACAAATATCAGTTAAATTTTGCAAATATTTTTCACCCCCCTTAAGATGAGGAGGTTGGGGGTGATTATAATGTGGACCTAATCTAAAAAAAATACCAAGTTTTTTAAATGATCAAAAAAATTTCTCACTTTTACAAACATATTCACATGCGCACATAAGCAACTATTTCTTATTAACTTTTTTTATTTTTTTATTTAAAAATTAGTAAATTTCAATGAATAGAATAATAAATCATTTATCATTAATATGTGTTTTTTTTTAATTACAAAAATAATGAACCAATTTAAATCTTCCGGCATGTGTTTAAGGGTAACGAAATTATCAATACATCGTTTAGTTACTAAGACAACGCCAGTAAATAAAAAAATGTTACTTTCGCATGCATTAGCCTTGACTAGGGGGGTCTAAGGGAGTGGCCATTAAATAATTATACATGTCGCCATGGAACTCAACGCACAAGGAGTACCTAAAGTGGCACTTATGCACTTATGTTATCGTGCTATGCTTAAAAATAGTATTTTCACGCTAAATTCAAATTTTACAATATCTTTTTCTTTTATTAATTTGTTAGGTGAAAGTACAGATAACCCGGTCGGTTTCTAATGTGTGGAAAATCTAGCTCCCGAAAAAAAGGGTACTCTGGATAGTAACAAAAAATTAAAATTGCGTCAGTCTCGAAAGATTTCTCTACGGAACGAGGAAAGAAACGGTGAAGTGTAGTTCACCTTCTGTTTCTTTCCCCCCTCTCTCTTCCTCTCTTAATATCTCTCTCTATCTCTCCCTTTCCCTCTCTCAATCTTTCTCTCTATATCACCCTCTCCATCTCTCTTTGAGCCTTTTTTTTCTCTAACCCCTCTATCTCTCTCTCCTTTCCTCTGTCTCGCCCCTCTCTGTTTCTAACTCTCCCCTCTCTCTGTCTATCTATCATTCCCTTTATCTCTCTCTATCTCCTTCTCTTTCTCTTTTCTATCTATATATCTTCCTCTCTATCTGTCCATCTCCAATCCCACATCCTATTTTAATCTCCTAAATTAATTACATTGAGAAGGAATTGTCAAAACATGGATAAATCCTATTTTAGTCACCTAATTTACTGACTATGAGAATAGAAGTTATTTGGAAATTACTGCTACCTTGAACAGCACCAGAAGTATCTGGTAAAACCTTTCTAATTAAATTGATTTTGGCAGCCATTCGGTAACAAAATGATATAGCCTTAGTCCTTGCTGCATGAGGAATACCTGCGACCTTGCTGCCAAGTAGAAGAATCATTTATTCTACTTTGAAAAATTCAATTTTTCAAAAATCTCATATTCGACATCTCCAAAACATCCAATATGGGGGAAAATATTGCGGAAATGCAAACTTATTGTTTAGGATGAATGCACAATGGTACGCAAAAAATTACTTGAGGCTCTTGGTCGATCCTTGCAAAATTTGCGTGGCAATATAAGACCAGTTGGGAATGCAGTAATATTGCTTGCAGGAGATTTCAGACAGATGTTACCTGTTATTCTTCAATCAACACCAGCGGATGAAATAAATGCTTGCTCAAATATTCTACTTTTTGTGCCATATATATATATATATATATATATATATATATATATATATATATATATATATATATATATTACTGTTTACATATATATATTACTGTTTATATATATATTACGGTTTATATCTATATATATATATAGAGAGAGAGAGATTACGGTTTATACATATATATATGTTACTGTTCATATATATATATATATGTATATATATATATATATATATTACTGTTCATATATATATATATATGTATTACGGTTTATATATATATATATTACGGTTCATATAAATATATATATATATATATATTACGGTTTATATATATATATTACGGTTTATATATATATATTACGATTTATATATATATATATTACGATTTTTATATATATATTACGGTTTATATATATATATATATTACGATTTATATATATATATACATTACGGCTTATATATGTATGTTACGGTTTATATATATATTACTGTTTATATATTATGTCTATATATATTAGGTTTATATATATATATATTTATATATAAATATGTGTTAGGTTTATATATATATATATATATATATATATATATTAGGTCTGTTTATATATTACGGTTTATATATATGTATATATTACGGTTTATTGATATATATATATATAATATATATATATATTATCTACTAACAACTGTTGTAACTTATTCTTTCTCTGAAATGTGTCTACATATAATTTGACAGCTGACTGCTAGTGAGCAGTTATGGTGTTCATCTGATGCTATTTTTCTCGATCCAAAAGTGAATGGCATTATAATGCTTGGTATTTGTTTATATTACTGATTGGTTAAAGCAATTAATTTCTTTCATAAAGATCAATTTGCATTAGCTACAATATGAATTGATATAGTGCTCATTATCGTTGAGTTTCTCGCGATTTATGTCAACAGTCAGCACAAAGTCAACAGCATATAATAACTAATAGTTTGCAGACTTTCATTCGTAGGACATGTGCGGTCAACCCTATATTTCCTGCCTTAGAATTGATGAACTGTCTTGTCATATTTTTGTTTGAAAATAAAAACTTCTGATTTAGTCGTCGTTTTTTGTTTGTTTTCAATGTGTCTCTAATCTATGTTTCCTTTCTTCTCTTGTAGGTAAGTTTTTTTTAAAGAAGTTATATTTTACTTTGAAAACAACTGGTAAGTCGAAGCATTCTTATTTATTCCTATTTATCATATATTTGTATAATTCATTACTATTTTTAAAACAAATTATTGAATGATGAAAATAAAATAAGTTATTGACCGATGAAATAAGATGTTTAAAATGCAGGAAACGCAAATAGCATGAATGTGATTTTTCTTTGTTTGTAAAAATTTTTTTTATGCAATCAATTTTCTTTCTCATACATAACTATCTGTTTGTAAAAAAAAAATTGCTAATTCAAACAAGATGAAAATTATCCTCCTAAATTTAAAGATGATGGTTGATCATTCGTATTATTTTGATTATTCGAACAACTATTCTCATCTGGAGTGTTATTCGCACAATGTTTCTGTCGATTTATCCTCCGACATTTTTTAGGTGTATCTCGTCCAATTCGAGAGTATTTCTGGAAGTTGAAGATTCAATCTTCGGTGTCCGCGACACTTAAAGTACACTTCTGAATTACTTGGGATGTCTACCTGATCATGGCTGACAAAACAAGGACATGCTATCCCCATGGATTAAATAGAGGATTCCATTCGAAATTCTATGCACATTATTTATCTCGATGGAAAATATCCGAGTCCGATAGTATACACCCAAAGATGGTCGAAGCTTATATCGAGCAAAACGTTGTGAAACTATTACTCAAGATGAGAACAGTCGTCCGAATGATACAAAATTATACGAATTAAAAATAAAAATTTATTTAAACTTTGGCTTTTAGTCAACAACCAGATAATAGATATTCGGCACAATCATGTTGACACACTGATTACCATTAGATCATTAAAGTTAAACGACGTTGAACCTAGTCAGTACTAAAATGGATGAGCATTTAAGAATGCCAGAGACTGCATGTTGAAAAGCGATCTGCTTATTTTGGCATTGTTTTCAGTTGTCTTCTTCTAGCCACTGGAATTATGTTATGTCTATTCAGCAGATTTACTGTTAATGATTATACAAACTTTGCTTCACAACTGACTTCACGCATAGTCCTTTCAGAAAGTATCCATTCTCACTCGAGAGGGAACAAAGGATCACTAGATAGACATAACGGTCGTGTGTTGTAATTTATCAAATATTGGTTGTGAGGACAATTTAAATAATAAATATTTTGTAAGTTTCTTGTAAATATGATACAAAACTTTCGCAGCTATGTATATAAATAGATAAACAGTAATATTTATTCATACAAAATAAACATTAACGCTTTATTAATTCTGATATAAATTTATTTAACTTTAAATACGACCGTAAAGAAATTAAAAGAAATGTTTTACTTTATACCTTTTTAAATAATTCACTTTAATTAATTACTTTTAATATCGATTATATTGAATAATAAAATGGAGCAATAAAATTACAAATTAATTCATTAATTGTTTTGAAATATTTATGCAAATAAGTCATTCAACAGTTGTATCATTAGAATATGCTATATGGTATTTCAGAATATTATGCTGTATTATTAATTTAAATATCATAAGCCGTTTTTTATGGAAATATAGGATTGTGACTCAGCAGATTCAATTTATTAACATACTATGAATTACAAAACATATATAAATGAATATAATCTAGTGAGAAACACTTTAGAAACAAGTTAGTGTACCACGTTTTTATTACTTTATTAATAAATACTTAATAGTCGATATACGTTTCACAGCACTGTTAAATAAATATAATATTACATGCATTACACGAATTTTACAAAGTTTAATATTACATGCATTTACGCATTTTTACAGCATTTACAGTAAAATTTACAATGTTACAGAATTTAGATTAAAATCAGATTTTTGTGATAGAAACAAAACACTGATATAGGACTTCAGAAACCTTTGTATCAGAAAAAGGAAAAATATTGATTGGAAAATTTGTTTAAATAAATTGTATGCTAACTAAAATGTGGGAGGGCGTAAATAGAAAGATAAAATCTATGATGCAAAAATCCTGAAATAATTACAAAGTTTATATATAATATAAGCAACATTTCTTTGGCTATTTCGTAAAAGAGGACACAAAATAAAACTTTAAAATATGTTGGAATTATGCTATTAATACATATTAGGAACCTGGTGTCAGAAGCGATTAAGCTAACTAGTGTACATTTTGACAAGGGCCAAATTTAGTGCAGGTCAGGATCATCTTAATCTGGAAACAGAATCGTACCCAAAGTTGGGATGACGTAAAATTGAAGTAAGAAGCAGAGGACAAACACCATAGATAAAACAGAAGTCATACGATGGCAAATGCCGAATTATGTCACGTTTTTAAACGAGAGAAAAGTAAGTTTTTACATTAGTCTCTTGAGAAAGCTCTGCGAATGAGTCACCGTCAACAACACATAATCTGAAGGAATTACCTCGTTCTCTGTCCGTTTGCGTCATCCATTTCCTAAAGCTAGAAATTGTGGTTAATACGTAAATAACTACCTAGGATAACATTAATCTGTCTGTCTGTCTCTCTGTCTCTCTTCTAAGTCCAATTTTCTTCTAGAAACTTTGAAGAAAACTTAGCCAACGTCTTGTATTCCTTTCAACGATGGAGAAAAGAAGAAAGTCTCGTTAAAAAGAAGCGACAACTAAAGAAAGAACGAAAAGTGAAAGTATAAACACTATAAACACATATAAAAAGGATGCACATATGAAAATGTTACATGCGCACCAAATATCGAAAACTATTAAAATGTGCAAAGTGAACAAAATGAATAATAAACCTGGAATGGAAATGGAAAATTGAATCATGAATTGTTAAAACTATTAAATTAAACTGTAAGCCATTATTCAAATGATATCAAAGTAAAAGGTAAAATTTAAGAAAATATTAGCAAAAAAACGAGGATGAGTTAATAACCTGTGGTTTATTTTTTTTCAATCTATTACTGAAAAGTTTTTACGGAGAGAGTATAACAAGAATCGTCTATGAATTGAAAATAGAAAAAAATATTCATATCCACGTTGGGTGTTAATAAGAAATAAAGAATCATATTTTTGTAACATCTAATTTGTATAAAATTTTGAAAAAATAACTAGATACGCGACTATATAAACAGTAATTAACATTGTTTAGTCAATGATGATCGATGATAATTAACAGGATAGCGTGTGTGTTATTGATTTTGTGTGTCACGCTTACATCCGAGTGACTGTCGTTTAATTGTTATTGACTTCCATTTCTTGTTAAAATAATTTTAATCAGAATTCTTTATAAGTTTTGGTTTCGGTTTCGATTATAGCTGATGAAACTCACTCATCTATTTTTTTATAAATAATTTTATCAAGAATTCTTCATAAGTTTTGTTTTCAGTTCCGATTCAAGCTAATGCACTCAAGTCATATGGATATATTTTTTATTGTTGAAATCACAACTTTATAATATTATACAAATCGATAGAAAATTGACTCTACAATAATATATACGAAGTCTGCAGGAATTAGAATATCATATAAAGCGTAGTTTACAATTGGGCTACGCCGGGAGTCCATGCTAGCTTAGATAAATACTTTTGCAGTTTTAACAAAAGAGCTACAATAATATAAGAGCGTATCCATTTACGCTGAAAATCCACAGAATGCAAACATCAATATATTACATATGTAATAGTCCGCTGTGGAATTTCCACAGGTCCTGCTAGTTATTTATTAATTGTGTAATTATTTAATATTTTGGTAATTATGTAATAATTGTGAAATTATTTATATTAGAAATAAATATCCGATAAATGGATATCGTGTGGATATTATATCATTTAATTGCGGAATTTGATTTAATATTACATTATCTTTAATTAGTTAATATCAAGACTATGGAATTTCTGACTAAATGCTTAGTGTTGTGTTATGATATGATCCACCTTATTAGCATACGTGGGATGTCAATCATATCATATGGTTGGTACTGTAAAGACGAGAGAGACCCAACGAGATACCCAACGATAGACTCAGAGAGACAACGAGATCGAGAGTCAACGACTATCCAGCAGGCTACACCTTCTCCAGGGACGGTCTCCCTATGACTATACCAATGGACTCTATGTAAATATTGTATACATTTTCTTGCTTTCAATTCTATTTTACATTTGTGTTGTAGTTATTTATTTCCATGCGTTCAGTCGAGTTCCTTCAATATCTCATCCTCGTCGCCATTGTTGAAACTCGACCGAACACATGAAAATAAATAACTACAACACAGAAGTAAATCAGAACAGATATATTGAAAGCAAGAAAATATATACAATATTTACATCGAGTCCATTGGTATAGTCAGTGGGAGACCGTCCCTGGAGAAGGTGTAGCCTGCTGGATAGTTGTCAACTCTCGATCTCGTTGTCTCTCTGAGTCTCTTGTTTGGGTCTCTCTCGTCTTTACGGTACCAAGCATATTTATATGGTTGACACTCCACGTATGCTAATCAGATGGATCCAACGACAAAATATTGTAAGAAACTTTTTAAAAGTAGAAATTGGTAGCAATTATTATATACGTTTCGGTAATCATTAGAAGTCAATATTGTATTGTTTACTAGTTTTGATATTCATAAAGTACTTACCTAATGATATAAATTCAGAGATAGAATCGATTGCTGATGATATTTAATTACTTGACGAAACGGAAAAGTATTACAAATAGTCTAAGTTGTAACATTGATTAATAAAATGTAACACAGAAAAAGTATTGCAATTTCGATCCCGAAATTTAAAAGTTGAATATTCATTAAAGAAAAGCAATAAAATGAAATAAGGCGATGGTGATAGATTTAAAGAAGATGTAAAAGTAAAAAGTAAATGTCACAAGGCAAGATTGTAACAATTAGGATGAAACTTGATTTAATCGAATTTTTAAAATATATTAAACGATATTTCCAAATATAGTGACATGTTCGTAATATTTCTTTTCGATGTGAAGTAAAATGTTAAAATCAAGATCTATTAATCAATTTTCATTTTTTGCCAAACAGAGTAATTTAATTTTGGATCAAGTTACCAAATAAAATTAAAAACATTAATAGCGTAGAACATTTTAAATAGGAATTTCTTTTTCACCATGTTTTGAGAAGTATGAAATAATATATTTAACAGAATGCATGTTGATGTTGTGATAATGGTGCAAACATATGTGCATGAATTTATTTTCTTTTAATTTTTAAAGGAAAGAATTGCGATTTAAATAAAAATGAGTGATCTCCAAAGAGAAAACAAAAGAATCCCCAAAATAGCCTAAATTGAATTGAAGAAATAAAATATATTGTTGAATTGCAAAACAAATTTTAACCGGTTAAAAGTGTTGTTTTATTTTAGCAAAATCTAATGATCCCACGTTTGCTTCATAATAAGATAAAAAATGTTGATCCTAAAATCATATTTTATTTAATTTGAGAATATCTTATTTTGTTATCCGATTAAAGTAGTTAAAGTAGTAGTAGTCTCGGCTTATCCTAATCTCATTTTCACCTATCTAATACTCTTCTTATTTACATGGAAAGGGGGCAGCCCTTTTCCTGTAACATATTGAATACCAAATTATTTATTAAAAAACGATAATTTCCACTGTTGCTTGAGGTTCGATGAAGCATTTATTTTGCAAGTCAAGAAATGATTTTTATTTTAATTTTGCAGTTGTGAAAAAAAAAAAACGATTATAAAATCTTCAATTTTTTTCTTTTCCCTTTTTTCTTTTAATTTTTACTATTCAATTTACATGAAAAGTTCAGTTTGTCTAAAATAGTATTTGTCCATGTTAATGAAACTTTCGAGGCGAAACACACTTTTCGGAAAATATAACAACCAGAGATTATGTAAAACTTATATTATAAGCTTACATTCCGCTAAAAATTAAGTAATTAAATTGTCTTATAATTTGATAATGTAGCGTTTGAATGAAAGAACATATTCGGGGAATATTCTCTCCTTTACAATAATTTTCTCGTTTGATTATGCTTAAGTTTACCTTGCAATTACGTAAGTAATTTGCCTCTACTAAAAAGAATTCAGATTTTGTTAGCATTTAGAATCTCAATTGCTTAGTAGAAAATTACGACACATACACCTTCTAAAAGTGTTGAATTTAGAGTGTAGTGAGAAAATTATCAAAATAAGAAAACTAAAGGGACCATTTTACTTAGTTGTACTTACATAGTAAACTTCTGCTAAACATAATTATAAATAATAAAATATATTGTATTTAAAAAATAAAAAACTTAATACACGGCATTCCGAAAAATTAAAATAAATATGTGTATTCAATGAATATCTGCCGAATATTCTAGGTGTGAAAATGTTATTTAAATTTTTATTTTCTTAGTTTAATGAATGAGGTATATTTTTCGTTCAGTGCAACTTATTCATTAAGAGATTTATAATAAACATTGTATTTCCTAGCAAATACATGCACTAGTATACATACTCGAGGATTTCATAGTCGGAATCCTCGAAGGTACTCCTTCATCCATTACAATAGATAATCATAAAAAAAAATCGATTATTTTCTTGATTTTCGCTAATGATTTTATTTGATCTCTTATTAACATATTTCACTTTCTGATAAAACCTGGCAAATGTTTTTACTTCGATTACGAACGAAAATCAATATCGCAATTGGAAATTAGGTTTTGAATTGTCATGAAAAGCATGTAAAATTTTGCCGAGATTACTGAGACACGCGGCTCTTTTTCGATTTTTTACGTAACAATAACTGTCATTATTTTATGCAAATGAAGAAAAATATCGAAAACTTAATTCTCCTCCTTTGTTTTAACTTTGTTTAAATCGATCTCTAGAAATCAATGTTCATTATTCAGTTCGATCAATCACATAAAAAATGCATTGATAAATGTTTTATCCATAAAAGGGGCGTGGTTTTAGACAAACATAAATCTTGGTTTGTATTGGTAGTACAATAATGAGAGGAAAAATACTGAATGAGTTTTAGTTGCATTTGCGTTGGGAAAATCAAATAATACACTACCATAATGCCCATTGATGGGGTGGACATTTCAAATACATTATCGCTATCAAATAATGTTCATATTATTTCAATGCTAGTAGATGTACTTAGTGTTGCTCGGTATTAAACGTAATGTTAAATTCCTAAAAAAAAAAAAAGAAGTAAAAAAACGGAAATAAACTGAGCCACCTGCATACGAGTATTATGGGGTTTTTTTTCTAAACAGTTCATGTTTTGTAAGTAAAAAACTAAATACTGGAACTGAGATCGAAACCAAAACCTAAAGACAGTGAGTAGGATAACCATTAGGCCAGTTTGACACGCTTTTAAAAAGTTTTTCAAACCTACTTGTTCTTAATATGAGGAATATATCATGTGAACCATTCACGTATGCGCATTCGTGAAACATATAAAAATCCGATGACCTCCCATGTATGAATATTTCGATGTTGACCCGTTAGCAACCACTTTTCTGGATAAAAACTGATTAAAATATTTTCATTGTGTCTGAATACACTATATACTATTTTCATTGTGTCTGAATACACTATATACTATTTCAAGTCTATAGATCAACATTCGTTGTGGATATAGGTTGAGAATTGTCCCCATACACACATTCTCACTTTTATAGATATACACAGGTGGCAAAAAGAAAGTCCGCACTTGTAATGTTTTCAAAAACTGCAAATTTAAGCTAAATTTAATGTAACTGTTTAAACAAACTATGCCTCATTTCATTGGCTTTTTAGTCTTCTATAATTTTACCTGTTCATATTTTACTTTTAATTGAAATATTCTATTGTTCACGTGAATTTAAAAAAATAACTTCAAATTGAGGAGGTAAAAAGAAAGTCCGCATAATGGAAAATTTTTATTTACATGTAACTTTAGGACATTAATGCAACAAAAATACAACAGGAACACAAATGAACTAGTTAATATTTAGTAGCATAGCCTTTCTGCAATTTGACAGCCTGCAATCTTTTGAGAATTCCTTGAATTAGACTGCAGCAATACTCCGGGGAAAAGGGCATCCCACTTTTTTTCAATTTTTGTCCAAAGTTCTTCAAAATTTGAAATTTTACCATTGCATAGCTGTTGCTTGATGTAATGCCACACGTTTTCGATAGAATTGAGGTCTGGAGATTGTACAGGCCAATCCAAACACGGAATATCATGCTCTTCCAGGAACCTCTTGACATTGCCAGCTGTGTGAATGGGAGCATTATCCTGCATGAAGATGGGATTCTCATCCAAATTCCTATCCGGGTAGAGTAGAAAATGCTCAGTCAACATATTAATGTGATTAGTAAAATTAACTCGACCTTGCAAGCGAACTATAGGTCCCACACCAAACCTGAACCTCCACCCCCTTGCAGCATTGAAACTGAGCACCTAGGATTAAATTTTTCGTCTTTCTTCCCATGGACGTACTGCCTGCCATCACAACCTAGCCGATTAAACTTGCTTTCGTTGCTAAAAAGCACTTTTGACCAATATAGAGAGTCATAATCTTCATTGGATCTGACGAGGTCCAAACGGCGCTATCTGTTCTTTACAGAAATCATTGGCTTGCGTCTTGCAACATATCCTCGCAAATTAAATTCCTTTAATCGGTTCTTGACAGTAGAAAGAGAGAAATGTTTAACAATATTGCACTGCTGTTGGATTTGGAGAGCCGTTTCAAATGTGTTTCTCAGGCTGTGGATCTTGATAGCATTGTCTTCCCTGTTAGAAGTAACTCTAGTACGACCAGATTAAGGGGCATCACGAACACTGTCGGTGTTTTGGTGCCTTTGCAGTCTTTCGTACCGTTTTCTCGTCACATTTCAATCTGCGGCCGATTTCTCGATTGGATAAACCAGAAAGGTGGAGATTAATGAGCTCCTGACGATAATTAAGAGAAAGTCGTGTCATATGGACTAAATGTTATGTTGTATAACCTGGAACAATAACAATTACGATTAGAGATGATTTTTTGTCTGTTGCTGGATATTTTAAACTGATTTAGGGGCGATAATTTAAGCTGGTTTTAAGCGAATTTGTCACTTTAAAATAGGATTTTTTTTTTAATTTGTGTAGGCTTCCAGGATTTAGAGTTAAATATAATTTTTTTTATTTATAATTTTATTTAATATTCATATCTCATAATTATGTAGTTATTTGCTTATTTTTACCACTGCTGTTTTAAAAGCTTTTTTTTAAAGTTTTTTTCGTAATTTTAAATTTTTTTAAGGTATCTTAAATTTTTTATTTTTTTAAATGTTTGTTTTTAGTTTTTTAAAAAGAGTTTAAAAAAGATTTCTTATTTCTAGTTTGTTAACTTTTAGATATAAATAGATAGAAACGTAAAAGTGTATATATATATATATATATATATATATATATATATATATGCAAACACAATTATGTCATTAAAGAATATGTATTTACAAAGCAAACTTATCAATATAATAATAGCTCAACATTACTGATATTATCTAATATCTTATATAACAATATCATTATTTATATAATGCCAAGGCCTAGAGAAGTTTCTTTTTCTTGAGTGTCCCTTTTTACTTTTCCTTATTGATGATATAATAAAATTATTTATAACGTATCATGTATTATTAATTTCAATATTAGTAAGCCGTTTTGTATCAATATATGAGTGATAAATAAAAAAGATGTTTGTATTTATTCACATATAGTCATTTACAGATAGTTATTTCTTTCTTTTTTTCCAAAATAATCAGTGTGGCTAAACGTAAAAAAAATTGAAACTCGAACTATTTGATGGCGTACTGTGCTCTTACAAGTGATCATCTACTAGAAGTAGAAGAAAGAATATCGTATTAGTAATAAAAACACTTTAAAAGTGGACGTTAAACAAAATTATAAGTTTATATAAAAATTAAATATGCCGCTTCTGTTATTCTAGTGACTAATAAAGGCGACTA
>NC_136499.1:75877408-75887408 GCF_053919585.1 Euprymna scolopes | reverse complement strand
AAAGAAATAATAAAAATGATTTCACATTTCAGTATATTCGAATATTTTTTGTAGTTGACTAAACTAAATTTTTATCGAATGTTGTTTTAAATGCTTAAGATTTCATTTATATTGTTTTTAGTTTCTCTAAATGAGCGCACGCAGTCTCTCAGAAAACAAGGCCGATAGCCATTAGTTGCGTGCTCTCGTATAATGAATGAATGCATGAATGTAGGATTGACATGAAATTCTTAAAGATAAACAAAAATGACTTAAAAATGGGCTGAAATGACTTAAATAAATAAAAAGTAAATGACTTAGAATGACTTTAATGAACTTAAGGATGAATTGAATGACCTTAAGAATGACTTGGATGCTAAAAAAAATAACTGGAATCCTTCAACAACAACTTGAATGATTTGGAAAAATACTTGAATGGATTTCAGACTGACGGGTTGTAAAGTGGGTGATCATTTTACATTAAATTAATACAGAAAAGTGATCCCCCACTTTATATCACAAACTTGCAAACATAAGTACAACATGTAGTAAGAACAGATATTACACTTTGATCTTGGCCAAAACGCCAAGAAAAGGGTATTTATTTGCTCCCCCACCGAACAAATTAGGCACAAGGCCGATTTTTAATGTGAGGAGTTCAGGGGAAATGGGGATCAACCGGCAAAGAAATTTCGTATCACAAGCACATTGCGCTGGTTGATTAAAAATACTACTGGACTGGCCTCTCCCAAATCGAGCTCTTTGGATGTTGATGAATGTTTAACTGATTTGGACGACCTGTTTGAGCAGTTGATTCTAAAATCCCCCACTAAAGAAAGATTAGAACTGTGCCGAGAATTGCCACAATTTACTTCTGACGGGAGAATAAAATTACTCGAGTAGAGGCCTAGCCGAGAAGAATCTGGTTTAAAAGAACCTACTGCTATTTAATCGATGAGAATCGAATTGAGCTGTTTTAATTTTAGTGGGTCCCCCTCATTGGATGAATTCGAATTTCAGGAGGTTTGAGTTCTGTTTGACCAGCATGGGGAAAGCAAACAAGCTGCTTTTATTAAAATCGAAATTAATGGGCAATGCGTTCGACCTTGTTTCCAACTTAGACAAAACTCCTGATAATTACGACCAAACATTGGCGTGTTTAAAGGAGAAATTCCTAAATCGTTCTTTAATTAAAAATCGAATTTTCAAGGAAATTATTTTTCAGCCGGAACGTATTACACTATTAAACGGCCTCTGCGTCTTTCTAGAACGTGTCAAACTGAAATTATGGGGAATGTATAAGTCATTTGGTACAGAATTCCTGTTGGATAATTCAACTGCTAGGCTATGATAGTCAATATTTTATTCGCAAAATCTCCAAACAGTGTACAAAGAGAAATTATGGACAGGACAAATGAACGTTTCCCTTCTTTTTCTTCTATAATGTCACATAGGTTCAACATTTTGGAATTTTTGATGGCGGCGCCATAAGACACGACAAGAGGGGAAATAGCCCACCTAGAGTGTCGGCTTTTTCTTTGGAACCAAGGTCCAATATGGCGGCTGGTTCCTACTCCAAACCTATTAACGTAAAGAAATGTACGAATACCTTCAGAACACTCATTAATAATGGCGAAACTACTACAATTTGTAAATTATGTAAGGTTACAAACCACTACACAAATATCTGAACTTTGATGCTAAATTTCAAAAGGGCCAAGAAACTCAACTCTCTTTGGATGGAAGGCATTTAGGCGCCTCTACCTTCGTCTCCTTGAGACTTTATTTTAAATCTTAAATGATTAGGCTAAGTTATTATTACATGTCTCCCAGAGACTTTTTAAGGTCAGAATTATTGACCTGTCATTAATGACTTTTCCTTCAAATGAACATTCCTTATGAACTTCTGTGATGTCGACTCTAGTTAAGAATTGAATCTTTCATCAGAAGACATCACATAAACTCCTTCAAACAGCTGTAATTAATCCGATCTTCGAACAGTGCTGAACCCGAATTCCAGTTCCTGCTGAAGATAAAGCTTTAGAGGTGTTATTCAGAGGCAAACCAGGCATTTCTTTTTGCAAAAAGAACAATTAAAATTTGTGTTGAATTTTAAAGGTGTAGTGGAGTCGGAAAGGGTGAAAGTAGGAACACGACGACTTGGTGAGAATCAGAGGACATTTATATCAAGCAAGGGTTAGTGGTACAGAAAAGGTTAGTAAGTTCGCGGTGAGTTGTCTCTGTACGACATCCGGAATAACTCTCATTGAGCGGTCTAGACTTGCTGGTTATATGCCTAATGAACAAGTCCATCTTAGTCGTTATAAGGATGTGTATGTCCCCAAAACACCCCCTTCCACGCTTATTTGTTCAGGGGTAAAAGCGCTAATATTTCTTCCTTTTTGGATCGATGATAAGAGGTTCAGTAACCTTTCTCTTCCTTGTCGATCTGCGCTGTTCTAAGTTTGCTTAGGGAGGCTCGATATAAAACATATCATATAACGTATCGCTAGCTTCTACCTCGACTTGAGGTGTGTCTTTGCCATCGATACGACGACGTCTAATTTGATTTAGGTGTCTCTTGTGAGTGGTGGCAGGGCCTAGAACGATGTAGGTTGTGTTTCCAATTTTTTTGTCAATTGTTCCCAGTTCTCAAAACGATGTATTGTTTCCGTATGCCTTAAAGAAAACTTTTACTCCTGGATTATACTTTCCTGTGGGAACGGTAGTAGTCCTATCTGAATTTGCTTGTTTTGACAGTATTTCTCGAATACTGGACGTATTTTTCGCACAAACATAGTCTCTAACAGAGACGTTGGTTCATAGCTAATCGGGTTCGGTGTGATCCTGTAAACCTATAAGAACGATTGTAAGGCATTATCTGAAGGTGTTCCCAAAGCTTTCTTCAATGCTCTTTTCAAAGTGTCTACGAAAAGTTCTGCCTGCCCATTTGATCTTAGATAATACGGAGGTATAGTGATGTGTTTTATTTGAAAACTGTCGCAGAATTCTTTAAAATCAGTTGATGTGAACTGTGTCCCGTTGTTGCTGACTAAGCAATCGACAACGCCAAATCGGGCAAAAAGTTCATGGAGGAAAGAGATAGTGACCCCTGTGGTGGGTCTCTTGCACCTGAGTACTTCTGGCCATTTTGAATAGTTATCTGCTACAATCAAGTAGTAGACATTCTCCACTGGTCCTGCGAAATCCATGTGTATTCTTGACCAAGGTTGGTCTGTCTTTGGCCATGGTTTGTAGGTGATTGGTGGTGCTTTAGCTGATAGAGAACAACCCTTGCAAGAATCTACCAAATCTGAGATGTCTAAATCCATATTTGGCCAATATACATAACTCCGCATCAGGCTTTTCATCCTATTCGTTCCTGGAATACCTGTGTGAAAATCTCTTCTGTAAAGTCTTGGGTACAACCACTCTTTCATTATATAATAGTACATTATCACACACGGAGAAAATGTCCACTATCTGTCGATGTTGTTCCATGATCTTCATTTTTGTGGAGCAAATGGATTCGTCTTCTTGAGCTTCGCATTTTATTTCATGTAGTTAACTGGTAGTTCTTTAATCACATTTAGCATCAGATTCTTGATCTTGCTGTCCTTGTTAAAGAAGCTATCACGGTGTATTCTAGTGGTTCGCTTTGACTTGGAATTAACCTCAACAATCCGTCAGCATGACCAATTTTTTGTAAGGGGGGTATTCTAACTTAAAGTTATAGTTAAGTAAGATCGTACCCCATCTCAACAATCTGTTTGCCGTATACACAGATAGTTCTTTCTTCGAACCGAAGATAGGAGCGGTTTATGGTCAGTTTTCGAATTAAAAAATCTCCCATGTAAATAACGATGGTACTTTGTTACTGCGAATATTATTGTGAGGGCTTCCTTCTCGATCTACGAGTAATGTTTTTCCGACGGTAATAATGTGAATGACGCATGTGCCACTGGTTTCTTACTTCCATCCGGCATTCTGTGTAGTATGCAAGCGTCTATGCCATGAAAGCTTGTATCGCTGGCAACTATGATATCTAATTTTGGATTGTAATGTGTAAGAGATAGGTCGGAGGTCAGTGCAGTTTTAATTTTGTTGAATACCTCCTGGCATTCATATGTCCATTCCCAAGTACTGCCTTTCTTCAAAAATTTGTTAAGTGGGGGGGGGGGGCGAAGATTATGCATGTTTGGATAAATGACTGGTAATAGTTGGCCAGTCCTAGAAAGCTTTGTAGTTCGGTCACGTCCCCGGGAGTTAGCATGTTCTTTATTGCAGTTGTCCTGTCAGGATCTGGTCTCCTTCCTTCTTTGTCGATTATGTATCCTAGGTATTTAATTTCTTTTAGGAAAAATTCGTACTTTCCTTCCTTAACTTTGAAACCGAAATCCTGTATCCGTTAAAATACTTTTTGTGTGTGCTCTCTATGTTGTTCCTTGGATTTGTTGATAATAATTATATCGTCCAAGTATACAGTTGCGAAATCGAGTCCGTCTAGCATAGTATCCATTATTTCTTGAAAAATCGCCGGAGCGACCTTGACCCCAAATGCTAGTCTCTTGAATTTGTATAAACCCCTGTGGGTGTTTATGCAAAGTAGCTTTGAGCTATTTTCCTTTATGGGAATCTGAAGATAAGCCTCACTGAGATCGACCTTAGATAAGATCTTACCTCCGTTCAGTTTCGTGAAAATCTCCTCGGGACTAGGCAGTGAGTAATGGTAGTCTTTCAGGACGGCGTTTAGCCCAGTAGAAAAATCAGCGCAAATGCGGATTTCTTTCGGTTTCTTTTTGACGTACCCATTAGAAGCTTCCCAATGACTTTATTCCACTTTTGATAGGATGCAGGTCTTGACTAGTCTGTCAAGTTCTTTATTGATTTTCTCTAGCAAAGCGAATGGTATGTTCTTTTTTTCATAAAAACTGGTTCTGCATCGGGTTTCAGTTCAAATTTGGTTGTTGCTTTCCTATATTTACCCAGGCCCGCTGTAAAAATTTCAGGAAAAAGGTGTTTTAGATCAGCTTTAAGTTCTTGTTTTTCTGTAGAACACGATTCTACTTTCTGGCAAAAAGTGTTAATCGGTACATCCCACGGATTAAGTTCCTGAAACCAGTCGATCTCAAATAAATTTTCTGTGTTCTTGAGCACAAATAATTTCAGTTTTTTCGTTGTACCATTAAAAGTGACATTTGTTATCCTTCAAAATTTATTTTTTCTCTAGCTACCGTTTTTGCTGACTTGCCAGTTTTATGCATATTCTTTCACGTCTTCTATTGTGTCTCTTTTTATTTTATATTCTCACAAAGGAAAAGTCTATTCTTCTAAGGGACTTTGTAACTGAAACGGAAGTCACAACAATGGAAAATGTTTATAATGTATGGACTAGTGTACTCTTCAGTAGCTGTAGCAGAAATGCAAAAATTATAGATTAATTTTACATGCACTTATTTACTTGGTGACATGTGTTCCTTGTGTCTGAGATATGCTAATAGCTCGGAAATGGAGACAATTTTGGTCTACCGTAGAGAAAAAAATACTACAATAAACACAATACAATATAAAGCATACAACATAAAGTATACAATATAAAATATACAATATACAATATAAAATATACAATATAACACATACAATATACAATATACAAGTCGACTTGTGTTCAGCAAAGTTACGGTTTAAAAAAAAATTGTTCCGGGTTCCTGTTTTCAGTAATGGATATTGTTGCACGAGTAGTATTTTTTCTCACTCCTCTGGCGAGCGAAAACAAAAAATGGCTTCCCAGCACGTAAGAATATTTGCCTTTTTATCACAACTGTCCCTTTTTCTTTTCTTCTTCTCGGTACAGTTCAAACAAACAACTAGTCGGTCAACAATAACCACTTTGTCATAAAACAAGAATTAATTTCCAGAAATTTCAGTAACAGAAGAAAAAAAATCTTCCAACAAAAAGTCAGTGTATAACTTGCATAAACAATTGGGTTGACCCGTTCTACGATAAATTAAAACAAGATTCCTTTTTTTCTTTCATTTAGCAAGCATGAAAAAAAAAAGAAATTCTACTTACAACTTTTTTTACTGACATTTTCCGTCGTTGAACTTTTGTGGTTTTGCCTTGTAACTTAGGAAGTTTGCAATTGACCATTTCGTACGTTTGAGAGTTGAAGTTTTGCGCGTGAGTTCTTAAAAAAAAAATTTTGTTTTACATCCTTGTCGCCATTGCAGTGGAGTCGGATAGGGCGAAAGTAGGAACACGACGACTTGGTGAAAATAAGAGAAACGTGTATATCAAGCAAGGGTTAGTGGTACAGAAAAGGTTAGTAAGTCTGGGGGGTCGTCTGTACGACATCCGGAATAACTCTCATTGAGCGGTCTAGACTTGCTGGTTATATGCCTAATACACAAGTCCATCTTGGCGGTTATAAAGGTGTGTATGTCCCCACAACAAAATTAATGCATAAAGTATGCTTTGTTGTAATTGTTGTTAAGTTTTTGCCACTGTCTTGGAGCAAAAACAGGTGAGAAGAAATATTTCAATATATATATATATATATATATATATATATAACTTGATTAATTAAGTTCAGATATATTGATAACAAGAACTAAAACCAATATTTCTTCAAAAGCGCTCGATATGCATGTAGTGTTTTTCTATAAATAAAATTATATAAACATTGTAAGTAGACCCCATAAAATCTCTCTTTCTCGCTCTCTCTCTCTCTCTCTCTCTATATATATATATATATATATATATATATATATATATATATATGTGTGTGTGTGTGAACAAAGAACATAACATGGATTTGAAACCTGATTAGTTTTGTTTACATACGTTTTCATTCGCTTTCCCTAATTTGTACAAAAATAATATATAAATATGTACACTTTTCATAGGGTTTCCTCTCATCTTGATATATTTTGTTTTTCAATCATCTTCATCATTCTCCTGAGGAAGTCCCACGAAAATGGGGACGAACGTTGAGAATTTCTTACAGGTTTTTCTACCCTTTTTTCCATGATGTCATAATATCATACCAGCTTTTATTTTCCTATATAAAGTAGTAGCGTTCCTGTGTGTGTGTGTGTGTGTGTGTGTGTGTGTGTGTGTGTGTACAACTCTCCTACAGCTCACAACCGTAGACCGATCATGACCAAAACTGGCATAATGATGGTCTCCTTCCTAGGGATGGTTCACACCATTTTTCAAAGTCAAGGACAAAGGTTAAGTTTGGGACTGTGCTGTACACTCGAATGCAACAATGTCCTGCACAAAGTGCGTGTATCTTTACTAGTATATATATATATATATATATATATATATATATATATATATATATATATATATATATAAACACGAACGCAAATACAAATAACATAAGTGTGCTGACATACTGATCACGTGTTTGATGCTTCTGTTTAATAAAGTGTTATTTAATTTTATTCTTTAACAATTTTTGTGCTTAAATCAGAAACCTGTTAAACCTTGCTTATTGATAGAAACACGAGTACTATCTAATTTCATGGTTTGCTGAACTCTTCTTTTCTAGAGGCAAGAAAACATTTTTACCATGCTCTAATGGCCTGCTCGCCATCTTGTATGCACGTCGTATTTCAAGCGTTAGTTGAACACACTTTATTCCCCCGAGGCAGTTGTTCCAACGTGTTTTTCTTATATATCAGATTGAAGACTCTTGTGACTGCAATAATTATTCTTATCTTTCATTTCAAATCTACTCCATTTACATATTGCCATCATTGTCCATCATTGTTGACATTGTTATCAGTTTTTGTGCAAGAGTTGTGGTTATTCTTCCAAATATTAACTCTTGGGAGACTGGATCAAGGAAAAAAAATGAAACACATATTGAGAAATGTAAAAAAAAAAAGTGAAGTCTGTTTTGTCTTTGCTACGGTATATCAGATCTTCATAGTCATTTAGCACAGAAACACTATCCAAGTAGTGCTATGAACTAATTGCATACGATTAGCTGAATCCAAGTCAGTGTTTTCTTTATAGTGGAATGGAAATGCTATGTTTGTTTTATTTGGATTATTCAGTGTTCTCATCTTCAGTGTCACCTTCATAACGTATCAGTCGATGGAACCCCTGACCTTTTTCGTATGTATCTTGTTGAACTGGAGAAGCTACATGGAATTTTGAATGGAACCCTTTAAAAGAGATAACATGAACTTGTTCCGATAGCCATTAAGTGATTTTCTATTGTATTCTTAATATTGGCTATAATGGATACATACTAGGTAAAATTCAGTTCTAAGTTACATTTTCTTCTCGATGTTGATGGTTCCATCGTCAGTGCCTAAAAATACGTTTGCAATACAATACAGATGTAAACCATGATGTAGATTACAGTTTTTACACGAGTTTATTTTTTTAGATGTATAAAATGATGATATGAATGGTACTCGCATGAGCTCAAATCTTGGTTTCATCCTTTAAAGACATTCACAACAAGAACTCGTTTTTTTACGACAAGAAGTAAAAATATTCGTTTCCTCCTCCATGTATCTAGCACCAGACAGATTATCAAAGGAATGTCTTCCTGTTCATTTTAACTGGGTCGTATTCAAATCAAATGTCAGAAAATTCTCATTATACACCACCTCATAAGTAATCGAACATAGTTTATGCCATTGATCAGTGTTCGTACTACCACAGTACTCTTCATCTTGTAAATTGGCCTCGATAAGTAATCGGAGAAGGAATTCTCTTCATTTATGTACTAATACGATAGCGTGCTTTAATTTGTGTTTCAGGATTACTTCTTTTTTTTCCGAATGATTGTCGTTTAATTGTTATAATCTATTTCTTGTAATAAATAGTTTTACCAAGAATTCTTCATAAGTTTTGGTTTCGGTTTCGGTTAGAGCTGAAGGAACTCAATTTATATATATATATATATATATATATATATATATATATATATATATATTATATATATATATATATATAATAAAAATTACAATTAAATTTACGAAAATGAACCAAGATGGTAAAACTAAAGTATATTATAATATTAAAGAATAAATATTTATAAATTAATCTAAACCAGATGTAAAAGCTCGATAAAACCAAATAGGAGATAGAGCTTATAATAAGAGCAAATAGTTAATAAAACATGTTAAAAAAAACTTTGAAAAAGAGTTAAAAAATATTAAATTAGAAAAGGAAACATTAAATAAGTGGATAGTCCTTTATCCGCGGAGTTTTGAAGAAATACTTTCTTTCTCATCAGAGGGTAGGATTTAGCGAAATAAGAGATCGGATTTTGCTGGCAAAAGTATTTGATGAAACGACAAGTAAGTCAACGATCTTACTTGATAACAAAAAGTGAAGCAGAGGGAATAGGGTGACGAAAAAAAGTTACTTCACGTGAATGGATAGTCTGGTGAAGGGTAAAGTATCAAATGACGATAAAATCCAAAAATGCAAATCCAAGAAAGTTAGTCAAATTTCCATT
This sequence comes from Euprymna scolopes, assembly GCF_053919585.1. Lineage (NCBI taxonomy): Eukaryota > Metazoa > Mollusca > Cephalopoda > Sepiida > Sepiolidae > Euprymna > Euprymna scolopes. The sequence goes on along the minus strand of NC_136499.1, from coordinate 75,877,938 downwards.
CACACAAGTAAAATCCAAGGGAATCGAGTAATTAGGAGATGGTCCAAAATAATCCAAAATGCAGAAATCCGTGGAATAATTCACAAATAAGTAAAAGGAAATGGGGAAAAATTCCAATAATATTATAAAAAGGAAGATAAGATATGTGTTATACTCAGCTGCCGAGGCAAGGTGAAATTAAGAAAAATGAGTGAAGAAGATAAGGGAAAAAAATTGAATGGTGATTAGCTTTTCTATTTTAAATTTAATCCAATGTCAAAGTGACCCAGACAAAATGACATTAAAAGGCGCCAAAAATATAGAGCAAAAAAGAGGTCAACTGAAATGTACAAGTTATTACTTAAGAAAATATCAGCAGAAGTTATTAAAAGAACCAAATGAAAAAAAAAATAAGTGGAGAGAATGGCCAGTATCAGCAAATTCTAAACCAAGTAAGTATGTAAGTAAATGCATATAGTAAAATATAAGTAAATATACATACAGGATATGAATGTGTAGGTAGATTGATATATTTGATAAATAGGAATATT
>NC_136499.1:75804908-75869908 GCF_053919585.1 Euprymna scolopes | reverse complement strand
TGGTTATATATATATGGTTATATATATATTTATATATATATATTTATATATATATATTTATATACATATATTTATATACATATATTTATATATATATATCTATATATATATTTATACATATATTTTTATATATATTTATATATATATAAATATATATAAATATATATATATATAAATATATATATATAAATATATAAATATATATACATAAATATATATATAAATATATAAAATATATATATATGAATATATATATTTATATATATGTATACATATATTTATATATATATAGATATATTTATATATATATTTTTATATGTATATTTATATATATATATATATATATATATATACTAGTAGTATATTAATACTACATTTGTCAGAGAACAATTTTTGTTCAGATATAAATGCTAAGTAATAATTGGTACGGGTAATACAAAGGATACATTTGCAAGCTACTCCCGCTTCCAAATTCGCTAGAGATTTTAGACTTCAACGAGACAGGCCCGACGAAGTCCAGCAGTTATACTATTTTACACATCCGAATGAGCCAAATATCACAGGGTTTAACTTTATTTGTAATCTTTGTCTGTTTTTCGACGTGCTTTGGGTTTTTATTCAAACACCTATATTTCTCTTAGTCTGTCCGTTCCACATTTCTTTCGGATACTCCTTGGGCGATCTCTCTTAATTTTTGTATGGATCTTTGTTATAATAAGATAAACCAAACTATGCATCATGGTATTTGTTCGATGCAACTATCTTCTCGCCATACGAAAACAATAGTTGTGACTAAGATTATCGATTAACTATAGTGAAGGTTTTATCTGTTAATCATACTGAATTTTACTATTATTTGTTTTGTTTATTGGAAATGTCCGCCTGAATATTCTTAGTATTGCATAACACTTCCTTGAATAACATCACATTTGAGTAAGAATTGAAGTTTAAAAATAGTAGAAAACTATTTAACACGCTAAAGAAATATAAAATGCATGGAGAACTTCTCTCGAGAGAGAAAAGATTAACCGACACCAACAGCAACGCTCGTCGAGTGAAATTCAGTAGCTGCAATGACAGCTTTTCTTTCACGTCAAAAAACATTGCTTGACTCTCTCTTTCTCTCACTTCGCTACAACACATAGTCGGACTTTTTCTTTCACGCTCTCAAGTCTTCACCTTCTTCCTCCCTTCCTTCTTTCATACCAACTGCCATCTTGGCGCACACTAAAAAGTAATTTCTTTTCTTTTAACGAAAATAAACAAAAGTTTATTTTACATTATTGGTTATGTATTTCTTTAGATTTGTTTATTCCAGGGCTGCATGCAAGTTTCCAACAAGTTTCGGAGGAAAATCATTATACTAATACTTAAATGATCAAAATATATCTCTATCAGAATGATATTTGAACGTTACTTATGACGTCGACAGCAAGTTGTGACATTCAATTTGACATTCACTGCAAGTGTCACATCTGTTCTGCACCGAGCTAATCATTTGGAAAGTGTTAATGAACTCATGCCCAGCGTTGTTTTTAACAAAAGGGAAACGTTAATTGCCTTATAGAAGAAGCATTTTAATTGTACTCGATGAAGTATTATGTTGTTCGATGATAAAGTTGACTGTGAGATTATAAAGGTTCTGATTGGTTGACGAAGATTACGTTTCATAGGAGAGCGACGTGATGAAGTAATCACCAGTTGATTCAAAAGACACTTTTCATGGCCGAACTAAAAAGCGAAAGACAATGTAAGGTCCGATAAATGTATGGCATAGCTTAGGATTCGATCGATTTGATAAGTAAATATATTTAAAAGGAGATATTAATTATGAATTTATTCATATGGTGTAAGAAGACAAGAAAATGATGATTACCACGTAAAAATACAAATCAATTATGGTGATCGCCGCGTGGGAATATAAATAAAACCACTGGGGTTAACCTACAGGAGTTCGCAAACAATGTTTCCCAAATAAAATATATAGATAAATAAATAAATAGATAGCTTGGTAGTAGTATTTTCACAAATAAAACTTACAGGATGAGAATCTACCTGTTTATTTCAAACAGATTCTAACCGTGAAAAAGACTTTAGTTATACAAAATAAATGATGTCCTGATTCTCTATCTAAAAATCCTATTCGACAGGAATAATTATGAAAATTTCATTCGTTAACATAACTTTTCAATGGAACTAAATATATAAGAATAGAGGAGACGTGCGTCTGTCGGCTTCTGTTGCAGGTAGTTATATCTACAACTAAACAATTTTACATCTGAGTTTGTATCGATTTAAACTATATTTGAATTAACGAGAATGTTACTGATTAACAGACTTTTAGCAAATTTGGATACTTTAAAGGACTTCCAATGGTGGTTTAATTCCACAAAATTAACATATTTCTATAACTACGGATCCATATAGGCTGGAATGTTTCTGATTGCAATTTAATGGCAAAAGTAATTTACAATTTGAAATCGGCAAAATAAATGACTAAATAATTAAATAAATAAATAAATAAATAAAATAAAAAGCGTACGACTGCAAAACCGGAATAAATTTAACTGTGAAGATTACAACTGTTCAGTCTCCTAAGAAATGACTCGTATTTTTTAATGAAAAAAAAAAACAGCCCCATGGCAATCCTCCAAATTGCAACAAGTGCAAAAATTCAAGAAAAGTAAAGTTGAATCACTTAATGATTTGAATTACTGAACACATACTTTCCCTCTCCCCACTCTCGCTATCTCTTTCGCTTTCTCTCTCCCTCCCTCTCCCTCTCTCTTTCTCTGTATATATATATATATATATATATATATATATATAATTAGAAAAACATCATTTACATAATCGTTCTGGGTTTTTGAGATAATTTGTATCATTTAGATTACTATTCTGATCTTGAGTTTTATTCTCACAGCGTTTCGTCGAATGTAATCTCTCACTTTCTTCAGATATATCTTATCAAACTCAGGAATATTATGTCAAACTCTAAAATCCGTACAGAATTTCGAATGGAACTTTTTATTTAATCCATGATGGTAGCATGCTCCCGTTCTGACAGGTATGGACGAGTAGAATTCTTAAGTAATGTTGAAATGTATTTTTAGTTAAACGTGAACACTAGGGTACTTCAGTGAAAAGTCAAATATGCACAGGTAAAATTATAGAAAAATAAAAGGCGAATCAAATGAGGTATACGTTGTTTAAACAGTTAAACTTAAATTTACGGTCTTTGAAAAAATGGCAAGTGCGGACTTTCTTTTTGGCGACAAAGAATATATAGGTATGTATATATATATATATATATATATATATATATTATAGGCGTGTTGATGTGTGTATTAGTAGAATAAGTTTATTCAGTACTCAATCCGACACTCGTATATTTGAATCAAAACTTATCCCATAAAGAAATATGTTTCTGTTAGTCTTTTCTGCTTCAAAAATTGCTATTAAACGTTTTAAAGTAAGAGTGTATAACACCGTGCAGAGAGCAGACACTTTCATTCGCATAAAAATATAAACATAATCGGAAAGAAAATATTTAGTGAATTAAAAAATAGAAAAGAAATATTTTCATTGGATGACTTATCTCCCTTTCTTTCACCGCCCGTATTTCCATTTATGATCGATATGGCCTCTGGGGCATCCATTTTGAGAAGAGAACATTCTAGACAATTTTGCCAAGGTGACTCTACTAGACTGAATAAGTCATTGAATAAATCATAGATCGACGTTTTATTTATTCTCATGTTTATGGTCGCACTGGAAACGAAACACGGTTTGAACTCAGGCGAATGACTTGAAAGTTTTGATCTGTCCTTTTAGAAATTTAGAAATTCCAAACATTTTAAAGTACTTTTCTTAAATTTTTCTGTTAACGTTTACCAATCTTTTGAAATCTTGTGTATGCATTTTTTACATAAATATTAGAAAAAGGAAATTCAACGTCGTTGTATTGAAATATTTCAACTCAAACATTATTTTTAAACACAACACAACACAAACAATAGCCGTCGGGATGTCTATGATATGTTAGAGGGCATTTGTTCTTAGTGTGCAGCTGTCTTTGCACAAAGGTCTATTCCTTGAACGAATAACCCTTAGGTTTTGATTTTCTCGAAAAAAGCTTAAAAAAATATTACAGATTTTTTAAATTTTATGTCAAAAGTTTTCATGTTAGTCCTAACATAGAACATTATTATAATGTCGCCTGGTATATCTATCTATCTATCTATCTATCTATCTATCTCTATTTTTCTATTTATATATATATATATATATATATATATATATATATATATATATATATATATATATATATATATATATATATATGGAGAGAGAGGGAGAGAGATGTTATTAATTTGTTTTGTTCGCGATACACGGAAAACATAACATCTCGAACAATAACTGCAATAATCAGTAGCACTGTTGCACCTTTTTTTACACTGGAATAAACTGTTTCTTGGTTAATTTTTCCTCCTTTTGCAAAATATAGTCTTCAATATACTGGCAATCACATGTCCATTTTTGGCGGGAAATATTAATTCTAGTTGTGTCAGACATATATCACAACATGTTTTATGTCAAAAAAATCAAAATTGATTAGTTAAAAGCGTAAAACACAGGTTGATATATTATTATCCCAATGTCAAAGAATCACTAGTTGACGATAAATATTTTTAGAAAATAATTATTAACGTTTTAAAAATTGTAAAAATATACAAGTTTCAAAATAAAATATTTGCATGTAAATTAGTGTAAAACTGTGAAGAAAGGGTTTTTTATATTTCATTATAAATTTAAAATTTCCGATAAAAAAGAAATCAATTGGAAAATTAAGAAAGTGAGTCGAGAAATCTGAGTGAGATGCTTCTATTCAATTTAATTATTCATATTTAATACTGAAAGTGCGATTTCAGATTTGAACGTGATTGACCAAAGTTAAATCTAACAGACTATCGGACAGGCAGGTGAAGAGTGTCACTAAAAAAGAAAATGGCGTCTGGGTTTGTTTTTTTGTAAAAACTTCGATCGTTAATATTTTTTGTAAGCGTATTTTTTTTTACTTCACATTTTTGGTTTGTTATTTTTCATTTAACTATCGTATCTAACTATTTTTAACGTGCTAATAACTTTGGTAACGTTGTAATAGCGTAGAAGTTCATAGTTTAGCTTGTGTGAGGGTTAATTATTTTTACCGATAACAGCAATGTTTTTTTAAATTCAGACTGCTTGCTGACATTAAGATCACGTGACATGACTCAGCAGGTTTTAAATACAAGTTGACCCAAAATAAACGGTCCCGTGTATACTTTATGTTGAAGAGTTGGCGTCCGTATTTTGGGGGGGGGGGCAGTTATAAATCGATTTAAAAATATGTAATGTTTAACATTAAAATGTCACTTTTTTTGCCCCCCCCCTGCAGAAAATCGATCAATTGACGCACTTCTGATCGTCCTTTTGGGCCAATTTTTCGATATTTGTCGATACTTTTGTGAATTTTTGTCCCGTCGGTCAAAAGTTTTTAGCAGACACACAAACATACATACATACATACATACATACATTTTCGCTTTTATATATATATAGAAGATAAAGAACGCTGACTGCGGTGTCCCTCATACTCCCTCACTCTCTCCCACTCTCTCTTTCTTTCTTTCTCTCCCTCTCTCTCGATCTGATACTTATTTTCTATGCATGCTTATTCAGGAGTATCATTGTCAGATATCGAAAGATCTTCATGTCCGTGTCGAGTTCATGTATGCCTGTCTAAATAAAGTTATTAATATTAATACACACACACACACACACACATATATATATATATATGCATAGATATATATAAAATTATAAAACTCAAATGACCTTGTAACGATGTATGTAAACCACTTTCCGGTTTACAACATCCGGTTGCGCATGTGCGCATGACCTGCGCGCTGAAATATTAACTTTATTATTTCGAAATTATTTAACATGGGAAGAGTGGGGTTTAAAATAAACAAAAAACAAAAGAACAATTGGGACGCTGAAATAGTAACGTTATTATTTCGAAATTATTATTTAACATGGGAAGAGTGGGGTTTAAAATAACTTAAACGTAATACAGAAATGTATGATGTAAAAAAACAAACAGATATATCAAAATTTGAACTTAACTATAATAAGTATTATGGTATCTGTTCAGTGCACATTTACCTATATGTATGGCCAACCATTTATAATTCAGTAACTGTAAATTTATTTTTTCAAAAATAATCAATTATGATAAACAGAACGACTCATAGAAATCTATCTATATTCTTTTTTCATTTTAATATACTGTCATAGAAATGTTTCTGTCATGTCAAAAAAAAACTATTTTCTTTACGTCACAAGTGTCACGCTCATACATGAATTCCATAGCTAATATAACATACTGACCCAACGGGTCACGGGTAATCTAGTCTAGTATATATATATATATATATATATATATATATATATATATATATATATATGCAGTCACTCTGGCGAGTCGTAGATGACGAAACACGTATTCGTGGATAATTATATTTTAAAAATAATATATGAATTAACGTGCTATTTCTATTTTAAAAGATGGGTTCGCCCTGACTATCGAAGACAAGATATAAGCAAACAAGCAAGGACGCTCGAACAGTTCAGAAAGTTTTATAATTATATAGATATTTAGAAAGGGAGAAAGAAAAAATCATACTGCAAACAAATAGAGTGTACCGCAGTTGCAAATCGCCTAGGAGCAAGCTACAAGTGAAGCCAAAGGACTCTTCTTGTTATTTAAAAAAAAAAAACAGCGTTTGATATAAAACTGTCACTCGACTGGTGTTAAAATCACCGCTTATTCATTCAATTCTCTTTTGAGTTGAACTTGCAGTCTTATTGTTGAATGGCCAAGTTAACTTGCACGTGAAAGTCTTCTTTGAAATGTGTTATTTATTCGAATAATGAGGATTGTCAAAATCTGACACTTTCCAACTTTTTTCTCACCTATATTCTCTTAAATGTGCATGCCATAATACTAGAAGAAACGTTTATGCTCAGAACAGTTTTATTTCTTATATTAAAGTCGACCTGCTCCGTCAGCATACCGTCCACATTACCTGGACATGCAGACGTCAAGAATCAATTAAGAAATGTTACTAATTCAGTATAATTTAATCTTGGGTTTTAAAATTCAATTTAAACATCACATGACATTAAAAGCCAATAAATTTCGCTCTTTTTTAACACTATCTATTAATATCATCTAACTCCGGATGTTGTTTCATGGAATTCGATAATGTTAGAACATGCTGTAACACAAATTTTTTATAAGATCTGTTGTAATTTGAAAGGCATGCGGTTCCATATGTCAACTAAAAACATACATATCAGCATTGTTGAAGTTCCATACGAAAATAATAAACGATTTTTTTACGGTAAATAACTACAAATATATTAGGACTAGCATAAATTCTTGGAATCAAATTATTACAGTGATCGTTTGGCTTACAAGCAAAGCTACTTTTCTGATGAAGGCTTGTGCTAAAATGTATTCTTTTTCCTTTTCCCCTTCTTCCATATAGTTTTAAAGATTTGAACACTTCGAAGGCTATATATATAGTTAAATCATATAGGTCCAATTATGCATATATCCTAACACATTCAAAATTGATCATGATATATAAGCTAATTAAAAGTCATCAGAATATAACATAATACGTGAAGACACATGAAAACATTATATAAAGATCAGAAAATACATAGGGACAGTATGATCTACAGAATAAAGCCAATGAGATGCATAAAATTATATTTTTATTGGGTTAGAAATTAATGGCATAAAGTGTATATAAATAATTTCAATTGCAACGTAGATTAGTGAACCAAATTTTAAATTAACAACAAGGAGCGTTTTAGTGACTATATAATAATCAAGAAAATTTAAGGTGGTTATACTTGTACCAAATTTTATGCATTCAACTGATAATATTTCATCTTTCTCATTTAACAATGACCCATTACATTGAATGATTCGAAGGGTTTCATCTTTACTTAGAAAATAGTATCTGCTAAAGAGCTTATAAGACCTTATTTTTTAATTACTTGTTATTTAAGTCCAAATCTAATATTTTTATCCTGAAAACCATAAATATTGGAAGCCAGTAATGTGGAGTTGGAAAGATGACTGTTGTTAAATGTATAAATTTGTCTATAGATTCTATTTTTCTACAAAGCGGCCGTTGAGCAAATATCCTCTTTAGCATTACAATTTATTAGAGTAGGTCTATTATTGTTATTTGATTCGTTGAAATCAAGAATAACACTACGATTATTATTATCCTCACTTTCATTATTATTAAAGTTATAATTGTTAGTATTGCTCTGGATATGCTTCTGTATTACAGTACATTTATAAATTACACTTATGCTTACAGGTGCCATGTAAAGGGCATACATTTCTATCTATACAAATGCATTGAAGTTTAGAAGAAATAAGGTTTTTATTTTTGGAGACTATACTGTATATTTTCTTTTCCCTAATAGACTATTTGAATGTGTTATCATATAACTTTCTTGTTATATCTTGGTCTTACCAGATTCCAGGACAAGAATTTATTTATTGTAGTGAATTATACAGCTTCATGCTGTTACATGAGGCAAAATCGGTTGAAGAAAGTGTATATCGTATATCGTATAAACCATTGTGAATTGGCCATAATGAAATCTTATTTGGGCCGCAAATACTGTTATTTTGAATATTTGGTCAGGGTTTCTAGAGAAAACTATCCTCATGTAAGGTTGTCCTAACAAATCCTTGTCCTTAGACACTCGAGGATAGTCTGGTAGGCATTCAAGTTTCCTCCGTATCCTTCTATGTATGTATGTGTGTATCATTCGAAATTAAATTGATACGAATTATTCACATCCAGAATACTTTAACAAGAATCCTTTTCAATACACTCACATCTGGACATGAGGCAGATGCAAAAAATCAAGCAAAATGAAAAACCGAATGACGCCATCTTTGCTATGACCGTGTCTCTCCAATTGGTAGATGACATTGTTTGCTGCTTTTTAATCAAATTAAGCATTTCACCAACACGACTTGCTTTTATTTCCTCTTCCTTTTCTTAACTATTTTCTCGGTGTCTTCTTTCTTGTTTTGTTTTTTAATTATTTCATCCATAGTGTTCTTTATAGGGGATTTTGTTGATTCTTCGAGTCATAGGCTGAACTGCTGTCTTGATCATCACTGTTATCGTGTGTTCTAAAGGAATGGTTTATTCATAAAGTGACGATGGCGATTTTAACTTATATTTTTTTCGTTTAACCAATGGCTGTCCATAATCTAAATTATGGGCTGCGTTAGTAACAAGAAATCGAAAAAGCAAGATAGTAAATAAGAATGATGAACTAAATGGTAAGGAAATGTATCTCAGAAGTCTGTATAAAACTCATGTTTAGAATGCAGCTGCGAATGTTTGATAATTTACAGGTTAAGAAGAAAAAAATTTTTAAAATTTATTTTTTGTAAAAATTTTCAAAGTTATGCATTGATTGAGAGAGATTTAACAAAAAAATATGAGAGTGAAACTTTTGATCAAGGGGAGCAGACTTCTACCTTATGCTCCCTTCAGTGGGAGCTTGGGAGCTAACTGCGTACATGAGTCTGAGATTGCTAAAGGAATATCTACTGCAATATACTGTACGTTATTTAAAAATAAGAACATTTCCTGGTTTTATTTTTCATTTTTGCTGCAAACGTTTCGCATTTTGGTACGAGTAAAAAACGGGACAACACTCGACACTTTTTGGTATCTTTCGATATATTCGAACGATTTAAGTGACCATATATAGCAGGATCTTATATTATGTGTAACTTTACTAAACAGCAACCAACCACCTATCCACCTGCACATAGAAATACAAGTTAATCCTACTTAATAATCAGTTGCACCTGATAAATAATATCAAACAATTTTACTTCAAAAGCATGTTAATGTCAAGTAATATATAACATTTAGTTCATTTTAGTTGGTGTATTTGTTCCTTTGATTTCCTTTCCTCCATATTCTGTTTTCCTCCAATCCTTTCTGCCCTACGTTAAATATTTATTTCTTGTATTTGCAAAATCTGTTCTTATATAGATTGTCGCCCTCTTCATTCAGTAAATGTCTTTTTTACTTTAAAATTCGAATTTCTGTAAATTTAGAGCAAAAAAAATAACCCCAGATCCAATCGCTGAATCTGTCTTAGGCATAGCCGTAAGCATTAAGGCCAAAATTCCACATACTGGTCTGAGATTTGGAATAAATAAATACATTTAGAAAAATTGGCAACGGTACGAGGAAAATAACTCGTGCTACAAACCTTTTTCAATAAAGTCAACATTCGGAGAATTGAACCTAGCTTTTATAAAATAAGAAATAAGAAATTATGTACAACTGCCAGGCAAAACTGACTCGTTTTTACTCGGCAGGAAAAGCTAGCAGAATGTCTGGCATGCTAGCTGCCTTACTGAAATGAAACACAGATTGATTGAATGCAATGATCTGTCCGCAATGCAAATAATATATGCATATTACGAATAGCGGGAGTAACCAGCGTTGCCTGGATGTGTGTAGATAGTGTAGTAAGGAACCCTGGGGGAAATTTTTTAAGGTGGTTGTAGCGGGGGGAGGGGTCAAAAGAACAGTAGGCAGTTTGGGTGGAGAGAGGTGTTAAAAAAGAAAGTAGTTGTAGGCAGGCAGGCAGGCAGGCTCAACCCCAAAATGTGAATGAGAAAACAAATATGTAACGTCTTAGCTGATACGTCCATGGCCAAATAAGAAGTCACAAGCATTGAAATTAAGCATAATAAATCCAACGGAGACGATGACTTTCGAAAATCTCGACGAAAAAAGTAATCCCTCCTTGTAAAAAACGGGCGAGTTGAGGATGAAGGCATGAATGATTTTGACCATTTTTTTTTTATTTGTCGGCCGAGAGGTCAAGCTTCAAAAGGATATCAACCTCATGAAGATCCGTCGCGCGTGTCAAAAGTTTTTTGCCAAACATACAAACACATACACAAACATACACACACACGCACACACACACACACACACACTTGCCATTTATATATTAGACTAGCTTGGGTGCCCAGCGTTGCTCGGCGTTGCCCGGGTGTTTGGAGGTGTGTGTTGAGCAAAAAACAAAGTGGCAGTAGGAAGACAGGCTCGAACACGTACCGAAAAGGAGGAAAAGAACGTGAAAAATATGTGACATCTTTTCCGTTACGTCGATCGCCAAGCGGGAATGGCGAAGGTTTAAAATGAGGCAAGTTAATCGGAAAAGGGGATAACTTTCGAAAATGTCGGTGAAAAAGCGATCCCTCCCTCTATAAAAGTGCCCAGTTTAGGAAAAGAAATTAATGTTTTTAGCCAATTTTTCGATATTTGTGGTCTGAAGGGTCGAGCTTCAAAACAGTACAGATCTCCTGAGAATCCGTTGCCTCTTTCGAAAGTTTTAGGCACATACATACATACATACATACATACATGATGATAGATACGTCTTGACAGAAGTTTGCCATCTCTTCCTGGAGTGTTATTGCGTCCGTGTGCACTTGGATGACTCTTCAATCCAGCTTCACTCCTACATGAAAGTTCACAAATGTGGCATAAAAACTTTTTTTCTTGTAAAGGTGATCGCATGATAATATTGTGAATCCTCGAACGCCGTGTCAGGCCACTTTTAGATTTGCAGATTAGACCATACATATAACAACTTAGCGTTGCCAGGTGTGCTGTAGACGCCTCTTCATAAAACTGTCGTTCCTGTCTTTGATTATATGATTTCATATGATTAACAAAACCAGCTTTTGACAGAAAGTATCTGCCACATATAGTGCACTTCAGTTCCTGTTGCAATTTCTCTGACATTATATTATCGTCCTGCATTTTTAAAACGCGTTTTAAGACAGCAAGCTTTACACGCTGCTCTTCAAAAATCTTACAACTTTCTCTGATGATTTTTCTCCACAGTGATCGATATGTCGCTTGCGCTTCTCAGTTATGTATATCCATCTCAAGTATTTTCAAGTTGTTTTTCAGAGAATCCTTAAACCTTTTCTTTGGTTTATGTTGTGGTCTTTTACCTCCATCTATCTCGCCATTAAACAGTTGTTTAGAAAATATTTTGTTCTCCATCCTAACCAAGTATCCAGTCCAGCGCATCTGATTTTGAATTGTTTTCATTTCAATACTATTACTATTTGATCGCTCAATAACCAGTGTCAGGCGTACATATACATACATACATACATACATACATACATACATACATACATACATACATACATAATACATTTAAGCAGACAGGTGAGATTTATATTATAGATAACGAAACAATGCTTATGAGTGTGTCTTATAAAAGAAATGGAAATATGTTGATTATGTTATAGTTAAAAATTTTGAGGAAAAAAGGGGGTTTTCTATGTTAAAGAAGATTGTGATATAACTATCACAATATGTACCCATAATCAAGAAAAAAACCGTGATTAACTTTATATGGAATCATCTAAATCAGAGTGCTTGCATCAGAATATGTTCAATAAACTTTTGATATAAATATAACAGTTAGTTGATACTTTATATATATATATATATATATATATATATATATATATAACAATCCTAATGTGCTAAGAATTATGTTGTAAAGGCAAACAAAAAACAAGTAACAAAAAGCTGTCACCAACTACGAAGAGAAAATAACTTCAAATGAAAATGGGACTTTCGTATCAGTTGGTATTTTATTATTTCTAAACTACGCATATTGCCATCACGCAGAAAAGGGTTATTTTGTTGCTACTATAAACTCAATGAAATATAGGAGAATGAACACATACAGTGTATTTTAGTAACACCATGGAATAGAAAAAGAAAGTAACATTAAAAAGTTATACAATTTCGTCGTTCAGCTAAATAAAAACAAATATAAAAACATATAGAAACATAACGATGACATCTTTGACTATACTTTCATGTAAATAATATTCAGCAATTTTGAAAGTAACAAAATTACGACATAAATAGATAGGTAGATAAATAGATTAATAGATAATTTGATAAGTAGATAAAGTTTTCTCGTTTGTCTGAGAAAATTATTGTTTGCTAAACTTGATTTTGAAAACGAATGTATGTCATAAAGATGAATTTGTTTCGTTTAAAATCGGTAATATAACTCTTTACAATAGAGAAATTATCTGCACGAGAACATTGGGCCTAATAGAGTAATGTTCGTTGTGAAAAAATACATATTTTTATATTTTATTCAAACGACTATATCTGCAAACTTTATTATGTAACATGACAGATCGACATCTTGTATTATTGGATACGACAAGTCAGGTATTGAAAAATTGTGTCTAAATAAAGTATTATTTGTTTAGAAACATTCATTTTATTAATTACATTTACAGAAGCACACAGACAAAGATGTTAATGTTAATGAAAGAAAAATAATAATTAAATAACCTGAAAAATATCCATCGGTCACTAGTTATAAAGAACCGCTTATACCATGTAGAATTAGTATGAAAATAAAAGATCGACTTCTGTAACAGTGCATGGGCACAGAAATGTAAAGACTTGTTTGTTGGAAGAAAAAATACTGTAATGTGGTTTATATATTAGATTTTAGAAAAAAAATAATTGTATAATTTGTAAATAAGACACAATAAAACAGATTATAAGTGGTTATTATATTTTAACGACATTTCGAGATAATATCTTTTTTCAAGTGAATTCCAAACTGAGTAATTTTGGTCCTTTTCACTTCAAGTCTGGCATATGAAAGCAAATTCGTGTTTCTTCCTTGTTGAAAATTTTTTTCCAAAGGGAAAAGGCTAGCTTTATCTTAGTGTATAAACAAAAATAATAATATATGTAGATGTTTAGAAAAGACATTTAAAAAGGTAATATGTACGTATGCAATTAAAGTTTCGGTCTCAATCCGTTTATTTTTTAAATATTTTTTATTCCAATTGAAGCGAAGTTTTTATGGTTAGTCGAATACAGAGTTACAACCTTTTTAAGATGGTGGGCAGTTAAAAATAATGAAGACCAGGACAAATATTTTCGGAAAAGAATAAATCGAATTACATTTTACAACATACTATAATAATTCATAAGAAAAACTGACCAGAATAAAATATTCATTTTGTAGGAAGAAAGCTATCGATGACAAGGAGACGATCAAGAAACTAACTTATATATATATATATATATATATATATATATATATATATATATATATATATATATATATATTTCGGTTAAAGAAATTCCCCTCTGAACCAAATAACCGTACGTTTGCAATAACATATGCCTCATACAAATTTTATGTGTAAACAATTATCCCCCACCTTATGCAACTGTACAACGCCGTGTTATACAGATTTTTTCGTTATAATAAAATCCTACATTCCATCCTAGGAGCGCCATCACCACGATCCTCAAGACCTACAAACGAAATAGTTCGTATTTTCCCTCTATTATAAAAAGACCTCACACTGACCGCAATCTACACCGGAAAATATTATTCACATTATACATATACCGCCTTGTCGTCCTTCATAACTGTCTCATAAACTAATACACATACCATTACCTTTCCTTTCTCTGTTAGAAAAATAATAATTTCCTCATTACAAAGATCTGGTAAATCGTATTGGCTGCGGGTAGACAAATCGCTTATTCCGGAATACCACTCTTCGTAAATAAACGAACACACTACACGTTTACAAAAAGTGCCCGCACACTATTCACCCTGTAATCGTTTTAACGTGAAACAAACCAATTGTTTTTTTTCTTTTTCTCTACACCAGCACACAAACACGCACACAACCGCATGCAGACACATACACACGTACCCACAGAGAGATACACATAGCGAGAAAGACAGAGACAGATATAGAGAGAGAGACAGAGAGAGAGAGCAAGAGACAGAGAGTGAGAGATAGATGGATAGAGAGAGAGAGAGAGAGAGAGAGAAAGAGTGGGCGAGGGAGATAAAATCATCGTAGGGGCGCTAAACTTTTAAGCTTATTACACTCACGCCTTCCGTTGCGTTTGAATGCCGTTATTTCGAAGGCCCGAACGTAATTCAGGATTATTATTCGTAAATAAACAAACACACTAGACATTCACAAAAAAACTGTATCACACTATACACACTATAATCGTTTTAACGCGAAACAAATCAATTGTTTTTTTTTCATTTTTTCAACGCCAGCACACAAACTTAAACACACACGCACACAGATACACACGCACACACAGATAAAAATAGAGATAGATAGATAGATAGATAGATAGATAGATAGATAGATAGAGGGAGAGAGAGAAAGAGAGAGAGAAATTCATCGTACCGGTCCGAAAACTTTGACCTCAGTTCATTCACGCCTCCCCTTAGGTTTGAATGTCGCTTTCTTTTCGTCATGCTTTCACTTATGGTTTACTCAAATAATATGTTCCTTTTTTTCTACACCTACTTTTCCTTCTAGCGTCTAACGTTCGCGCCTTGCTAATAATAATCCTTTTTTTTTTCGCTCGAACCAGTACTCGCAGATATTTACATTTTTTTTATAGAAGTTTGCTGACTTTTTATAACCTTTTTTTTTTCAAAAAGCCACTCATGAAAATGAACTATTATTAAATGTTTTATTTTTATTTTTACACACAAATAGGTCATAATACAAAATACCATTGACTTTTAAAACTATTTGTGCGTACTTTAATCTATTCTCACTATTATTGAATGTTTTGTTTTTACTGTTTTACTTTATCAGGACACAAATGTTGCATTTCGGGCAAATTTCTTGCCAACCACACCCTCAATCACAAAATGGGGTGTCTATTCCGAAAGCCTTTCTTAATATGAGGAGGTTGGTGGGTGAGCTACAATAACAACACCAAGCATACTTAAATTTTTTACACGGGGGGGGGGATACTACCACTGGGTTACACCGGTTAACGGGTCCTGCTAATATATACATATACCTGTGTGTGTGTGTGTGTGTGTGTGTGTGTGTGTGTGTGTGTGTGTGGAGCGTATAAATTTTAATCAAATTTAGAAATGATAAAAAAGAAATACAATAGTTTTATTCAAAAATTGATAATATTAATAATAATAATAATATAACTGAGGCATAATAGAAGCAACTCTTTGGTAGCGCTTAGAGCGGCTGCTCCATCAACAGTTATATAATATGAGATGATTGTAATGTCATGTTGTGCATGGAAAGGGACCCTGCACCCATCTCCGGTGGGCTTTCCCGAGGCCACAATCTTGTAGATGAAGAGTCGGCTGATGGTCTACTTATGTTGCATGTCTATATTCTGCATAACCACTTATCCAGCACCTCTCCCCTAATTGAAACTTTAAATAAAATAAAATGACAGTTCAATAAAAAATTACGATTAAACCAGACTTAAACTCAAACAAAACTAATTTGCTTCCTCCCTTGAGGCTAGCATTTACGAATATCCACAGGTTTAAAATTAATTTAGATGATGTGGAATCATTTATCCTAACAAACACCCCAGATATCTTAGCTCTATGTGAAACTAAGCTACACTCCTCCATCCCTTCTAATCACTTTAACACGCTTGGTTATCTCCTATTTTGTCATAAGGACTCAGAAAGATATATGCACGGACTGGGAGTCTATAATCGAAACACCCTCCCCTTAGTCAAAACTAGAATCAGACGGCCAGGTCTTTATGTGCTTTAGCAACCTAACATTAGCTACTTATATTTTCTCTACCGCTCTTCCTCGACCCATGATTATACCATAATAAACAAAGTTTGACAACATACATACATCACTCTCCCTTGATACTAGTGTAGAAGTACATGTATTTCGTGACTTCAATGTCCACCACAGGCTTGGATTCTCTACTTACACAGATGCAGCTGGTAACTTGATAAATAGCTTCTTTATATCTTATTCCCTATCACAGATGGTTACGTTTCCGACACGTTTTTCAGACCAGCAAGACCAACATGCCTCATTTCAAGTTCTATTTCTGAGCACAGTTCCCGATGATTGTGTAACGAATGTCCACATCCCACTTGGGAATGCTAATCACCCTATTATAATGGTAGAAATCGCCCTAAATTCTCGACTCAAAACTGAAAAGCCATTGCTCAAAACAACAATGTATGATAAAAAGGCTGACTGGGATGCCATCAGGCATCTCATCAGAGATACCCCCTAGGGAAATATCTTTTCTCTCTTCCCGCTGAACAGTGCGCAAATGAGACCACTGAATCATTCAAAACTGCAACTGAAGCAAATGTTCCCACGTGGGAATTCTATAGCAAACCCCACTCTCCACAATGGTTTACTTCTACTTGTGCAGCTGCCATTGCTCAAAGGGACATACATACCGCAGATGTAACTGACATAAATCCAGTTCAAATAGACAGAAGTTTATAGAAGCTAGAAGTCATCGTAAGGGAAAAATAGTGACAGCTAAGAGAGAATATACAGAAACCACTAGAAAACGCATTCAAGCACAGAAATTAGGATTTTTGGAAATTTTACAACAGTGTAGTAAATAATGGGCAATCAACAATTCCCCCACTATCCAACAATCATGAGGGTGTTTGCATGGCAACCGAGAAGCTAACATGGCTTCCAGTCAGTTATGCTTAAACTCCACTTCTTCTGTGTTACCAGCTTTCAAGAATTCTGTCGAAAGAACTTACCCATTACCATTAGCGCCCCATTAGCCTCCTCCCACTTTCCGGCAAAATATTTGAATTAGCCTCCTCCCACTTTCCGGCAAAATATTTGAATTAGCCTCCTCCCACTTTTTGAGTCCATAATTAATTAAGCTCTAGTCTACCACCTTACAGTTGCTAAACTTCTGGCCAACTATAAATCTGTTCTATTGCAGATATTCTAACTGTAATCTCTGAACGTATATACATACACTGGACAAAGCAGGGGAGGGTAGAGCGATAGCCCTAGATATATCTAAGGCTTTTGACAGGGTATGGCACCATGGTCTTCTCAGGAAAATCAGATCATACGGTATCGCTGGACGAATACTTAATATAATTAAATCCCTCTTAAGTAAGAGAAGAATCCAGGTTGTCCTCGACGGTTGTATATCTAAACAATATGACATAAATGTGGGAGTACCTAAGGGGTCTATCCTTGGACATTTCTTATTCCTAATATTCATAAATAACCTCCCTGATAAAATTGTCTCTGAGATGGGTATATTTGGTGATTTTGCTGATGACACCACGTACTATAACAGACACGAGGGGAAAACAAATGAACACACAAGAAAATGACAGAAACACTAGAGGAAGACCTCCAATCTGTAATGGAATGGGGACAGAAATTGATGGTTACATTCAATACTACAAAAACTAAGCTTGTTTCCTTTAATAATTACAAGAATTTTTCGCAACCATCAATAGCTATGGCTAACAATAAATTACCTGAAGTACTTTGTTCAAAGTCTACAGCTTAACGTTCACAAGGAACATGAGTTGGAACAGATACATTAAAGCATTGCCAAGACCGCTGCAAAGAAGGTGGGCTCTCTACTATGCTAGAAAGCTACTTACGCTTGATAGTATCCTGTAAGGCCACCATTCGTCCATCCATAGAGTGTTGTCATATTTGGATGGGCGCATCTGCTACTAGTCTCTTACTCCCAGACAGGGTTCAAAAGAGAGTCGACAACCTGATAGGTCCTGAACTGTCATCTAAACTTCACCCTCTGCCCCAACGACGAAATGTTGCATCTTTCTGTCTGTTCTAAAAGTATTTTAATGGTGAATGCTCCGACAAACTACAAGCACTTGTACCTCTTCGATGTAAATAACCTCGACAAACACGACAAGTTGCAAAAATCCCACCCCTACACAGAAGAAATCCCTAGATGTAAGAAAACCTTCTACTCTAATAGTTTCTTCCCCAACACTGCTGGACTTTGGAACTCCCCCTCCAGGATTCTGCTTCCCCAACTTTACTGACATGCAGAAGTTCAAGTGTAATGTGAACAGACATTTTGCTGCTCATCTCCCAACATAGTATCCCTGCAACCTATGGCCCTAATAGTAGCCCCCTACATGAAAGTGGCACTATGCCTTGTTTAGGGTGAAAATGGAATAAAAAATAAAAAAATAAAAAATTAATTCCTTAAAGACTTTGATTACTGAATTGCACCAGGATTCGTTATAAGCTTTTCTTCCTTTAAGTTTTATTTATAGCAAACAGAAGTTTGCGTGAATCATTTTGTGACGTTTATTCGTGTCAGAGTTGAAACCTCCGCGCACAGGGAGAAAGAAAATTGGTTGAAAATGTGTAAATTATTACCAGTTCAGAGTTGCATCCCCTTTACCATCTCTCTGGGGATGGAAAGAAAAAATTAAATTCGACTTTCAAGTCAGTCGCGTTTCTTCTTGTGATAACTTTCCTTCCATGTTTTTGTTGACCTCTATTAAGAATCAAATATTTCTTCCTCGCTCGGTCATCAGATGTCAAACAAAAGTAATCAACTCAAGTAGAACTGCTCTCTCCCATAATCCCTGAGGTTGAAACGGAAAATCATTTATATAAACAGAGCTTAGACATTTCGATTGTTCTAGACTGGGGATGCGTGGTTGGGTTATATCAATAAGGAAATAAAACTCTTTAATCTTTGGCTCTTAAAACAATACATTTTTATTTTTATATATTCTTCATCATCATCATTATTATTATTATTATTATTATTATTATTATTATTATTATTATTAGTAGTAGTAGTAGTAGTAGTAGTAGTAGTAGTTCTATTGTAAATAATAAATGTATTTTTCTTTTATTTTGTCCTTTCATATTAACGATGACTCATATAATTTTTTAACTGACAGAAAAACCTTATGGGTATGCTAACTTTCTCAAATTCATATAGTTACTTCCAGAAGATATTTTTTAGGAGAGATTTTCCTTTTATTGTTATAATATTTTTCAAGGTCTTTCATCTATATATATAAAAGCGAAAATGTATGCATGTATGTATGTTTGTGTGTATGTTTGGATGTCTGCTAAAAACTTTCGACAGACGCGACGAAAATTCACAAACTCGGTATCACATCGAAGCTCCATCCTTTGCTCGAAAGATATCGAAAAATTGGCCAAAAACGTTAACTTTTTCACCCCGAAATCGACAATTTTCGACAGGGTGGTCAACAAAAACGGTCCTCTCGTGACAATGACGGATTCTACGCATGCGTCAGATGACGGCGTGACCTGATTTACTTTAAATAGTTGAAAAACCGAACAAACTTCGTGAACGTCGCCTTAGCTCAGTTGGTTAAGGCCTTGGTTCATTATTTAAACGTTTTGGGTTCGAATCGTGGTGTGAGATGTTTTTTTTTCGATTTTTTTAAATTTAATATCGAAACAGGCTTATTTAAGCCATTTTTCACGTGTTCGTTTTTTCTGTTTTCATCGTTCGTTTGCCTTACGTTAGTTTTTTGTGTTTTTCCCCGCTTAGTGTTAACGTTGTTGTTTATTTTACTTCGCTTATAACAAACAAACCTACGTCGTTGTCATAACGCTCGACGCCTTCCGGCCGCGAACCTATCAATTTGATTCTTAAATAAATTCAAACATCTTTCACTAACTCATTCTGGCTGGCCGATTTTATTTTCAAACTTCGTCTCAGGGCTTCGGGTTCGCTCCCCCGCCCCCGGGTTCGTTCTTATTTAACACCACACACACCTCCAAACACCTGGGCATCGCCGGGTACCCCCCCCCGCTAGTAATAAAATAAATTCTTAGATACATGAAAAGCTTTTTTAGTTAGTTTATTGTTATATGTTTGGACGATTTGCTTTGGCAAAGAATGACATACAATTCAGGTTCATTATACCGATTATTCTTTGTTTAAATGTTCACTTGTGCACACAGAATAATGTCTTTAATGGTCATCGGTCAGTTATATTTTTGATATTGAATTACTAATAAAACTAATATCAACTTAATCTTCAAACAATAAATTGGCATTACTATTTATTCTTCTTATTTTCATTCGTTTAACGACTCTTTGCCACACCAAATGTGGGTCGCACGTTGACCATGATAGCACAAAGTAACTTTCTCCTGGGATCTCTATCATTTAAGTTGGTTTCAATGTGTTATTGCTTGAAGTCGTTTTGCATTGAGCCATTCCAAGTCTTTCCCAGCCTTTCTTTTTTCCGTTCATCCCCAACTGGGATGTGTGTACATTTATTCTTTCAGATAGATCTATAAAAGTTATTGTTGATGAGCAGCAGTTAGAAGCACATATCAATGCTAACATTTTTAAAGGATCCATATTAGTCTCAAATACTTTCCTATGCTCATTTGCTGACATCAAAACAAACAGCAGAATATCTACGGAAAACACTTCGAAGAGCATTGATAATCAAGATATTTTCTAATTCTCTATCTTCTAAGCTGAGGCAGAGCTTCGTTCCAAATGTCTGCATTATCGCTTTTTCCGTCTGGGTGGTCATTGTGTACAACATAAATCTACCGAACCCTAACCATAGAATCTCATTCTTCTAAATCCTCAGAAAGACCAAGTTAGTGAGATCTCAGCATTCACTTGCATTTAATATCGCGCTATGGATATAGTTGTTGTAATCTCGACCCCGAAAAACAGGCAAAAAGAATCTCAGGAAACATGCCCAATGCAGTCAATTCATGCAAGATCGAATTTCATTTACGTAGATGTAGGTGTAATTCTTTCTTTTAATAACAATAATAAACGTTTAGATTTTCATAACTTCATGCTAAAAGGCATATAAGAGTTCGAAAATGTTCCGGTGTTACATTGCCTCTATGCAAAAATGAGGATATATCATGGGGCGAGAAGTCTTTATCTCCATCAGAAATGTAGAGCTATAGAGGAACTATTACTCAAATTTAAAATTCACTATTGGATGACGATGACGATGACGATATGACTTGAAGGAAGTTCAGTGTCTATCTAGCTATTTATATGTCTAAAATCCTGTCTGTGGAGAACGCGACCGTAAATTTTAGTCAATACTTCTAATCTTTTTATATTAAAACAATGGATTAATGTAACATCGATCATATTTTTATCCCACTTTTTATTTTTAGAGCAAATATTTCCATGTGTGTCCCTTTAGTCCTAGTAAATAACAGCAATTGATACTTATAGTTGACTGAATTGTACTGTGGAAACATTGTAACTGAAAACAACAAAGTGAATCTCTTTATTTTTACTTAGGAAATAGGTATACACCTGCTAGTCCTGAAACCCATATGACTATTTTTTTATTATTATTCTTTAATTTATATAATGCTCAATAAATAAAATACAACCACGCGCATGAGTTAGTCGTTAAACTGCATACCTCTGACTAACAAGATAAGATGAGTCAAAAATCTTACCTTGACCTTACATTCATATTATGTGAAATACACAAACAAACATAGTGACTAATCAACTTCGACCGAAAACGTAACCTCCCTGGCACCATTAATAAAGTAAATCGTCGTATTTACTATTCACATAGGCGCAGAGAGCCAACAATATTAACACATCAATCTTAACAGATACTACGATGAGGTTCCTCCTTAAATGTTAATCCAGAAAAGTTGTATTCATCTTGTTAGAAGCATTTTCAACTGCATCCTATCACAGAGAGAAAGAGAGTGAGAAAGAGACAGATAGACAAACAGAAAGAAACATCGTGCATATAGCATGGACTTTATATTAAAAAATATGGACGCTGGTATCAAAAACATTACTTGAATAGAGAGATAAAAATAGATTGAAACTGGGCGATCCACATTTGTATGCCTGTTTATTTTTCATTGACTTCAGAACAATACTTACGGGTCTTGTGTATTTTATCATTTTATTTGCATCTTTAGAAAAAGTATTAAAGAATGTTACTTTAACAACTGCGAAAGAACTTAGAAATGGCACATCTTCTGCTACTTCTTCTCCCTCTTCTTCTTCTACTACTACTACTACTACTACTACTATTGCTTATTCTTGTTACCGCTGCTACTGCTGCTGCTGCGTACACATTACAACATTTGTGGGTAGAAATTGTGCCAAATCTAACAAAAAGCTCTCTGGTTAGCAGATTTAATAAAATTCAGAAAGTTAATTATAATATGCGAAGTCCCAACGCCGTATAAAGTTAGACTAAAACCCACCCTTTCACATTCATTTTTGCTAATAATTAGCAATTCTTATTCTAGAGAACTTTATTCCTTATTAATCTCCATTAGCTATTTATAATTATTGTCTTTTAAAAAAGGTACAAATAATCGATTTTCTGAAACAATGAATTTTATTTATTAAATATATTGATATTTCAGTTTTAAAAGTGGTCACAATAAACTGTTTTACAAAAACATAGACACTAACAGTATAGTAAGAAATCGGCGTTTACATGGAATTGATACACTCGAAAATTGAAAATAGTCTAAACATTTGGGCTTATAAATCATTGCAGATACATTGTGATTCATATCTTATCTGTGAAACCACATTTCTTGGCCACTTTGAGAAAAAAAGGACTTTTTATGTGAAGCTACTGATGCCATTCTACCTTAGTAATAAACTACCTGTTTGAATCCGAACCTATATTATTACTTTTATTGATGCAGTATTATAATATGTTTTATTGTTCAATTCAGATATTATCGACTTTGATGGGTAATGTAGCATATGTTTGTCATGATACGATCTTTTCAGGCTAGAAAAACTGTGCGACTAAAACGAATATATATTTGCAAGTAACAATAACGGTAATTTAAATTTCAAATCCTACCGATCTCTGTTGAAATAAGTTTAATAAAAAATACAGATTTTAGCTATAATATATTTATTTGTTTTTATTTGAACATAAGATTTTGATTTTATCAAAATATTTTTTCTGATACGGATGAATTATCCAAATTTATTAACAAATTTATTAACAAATTTATAACAAATGTTTATGGTTTTCTTATAAATGCAGGGAGGTGATCATATAATCTATAAAAATAAAATAACATCTTACATAAAAAAGACTTATTTATATACGAAAGGTTGTTTTTGTAAAATCATTATAACTGCTGTAGTAACCATCCATACCTGCTATATATTATGTATTTAACGCTGATAATGTGTGAAAGATTGAACGTAATTTAGATCGTCTGGAGTGTGGAGAAGATGTTTATAGATTCGCATTTATTCATATGTAAAAACCACAAGGTGTAACAAACATTTTGACTGACAGTTAAACAAACTTATATTGTCATTCAAGTTCGTTTTTAAGAGTTTGTATGTTTGTATGTTTAAAGTAGTAGAATACTTTTATTACGTCTGGTTATGTTCTACATTATGCGGATGAATGAGTTCCAATTTGAAGTTGTTAGTTTCTTCAAGCGATCATACAAATGCAATATACACGTGGATGTTTTTGGAGTGAAATCCAGTTATTACATTAGCACAAAAATGTTTATTAGTCATCTATTGTTAGTAAAGAAATGTTCAAACTATCTAAATTTAAAAAAAAAACTACTGTTATTAATTAAAAACTCCCACATAAATCAAGGAGGGAGAGCATCGATTAGACCGCCTTTGGAAGGGGTTAGAGAGCACTGAAAGCTTGAAGAGGCTTATTTCCATTCAAGTTCAAGATAAGACTAACGGTCGATGCTAGCAATGAATCAATGGTAAACAGTTATTTTGATAATGCAAAATGATTTTCGTTGGTTATCGAAAAAAAATGGTGAGTGCTTAAAACATGAGGGACTAGTTGTCACTCAGACTCCAGGAGACACTACTACTACTACTACTACTACTACTACTACTACTACTACTACTAACAATAATAATAATACAGGGAACGCAGAGAAAATATAACGGATATCAATAATGAAAACGGCTGAAATCTAAAGTAAAGTTCTGGTATGTGGAAACCATCCAACATGAAACTAGCAACTTCAATAGAAATAAGACCGAAACAGAACACGTCAGCAGAAAATCAAGAAAACCAGGATAAAACGCCAAAATGTTAAGTTAACTACACTCCTCCCCAAAAATAAAATAAAAGTGTTTTGTCAGTAGAGACTGGCATCACATCAAATCGATAAGTGTCAAGGAGGGTGAAATTACAGGGGAGGGAAAGCATATATCAGACCTCCAATGGAAACATGCAATGAGGACAGAACTTGCCACCCAAATTCCAGTGATGACCAATGGTCATTACTAACGAGAACCCAATAGTAATCACTGATGATTACAAGTGTGAGTACTATTAGTGAGTAAACAATAATAATGAGTAAATAATAATAATGAGTAAATAATACTAAAGAGTAAATTATAATGGTAAGCAAATAATAATAAGGAGTAAATTATAATAATGAGTAAATTATAACAATGAGTAAATTATAATAATGAGTAAATAATAATAAAGAGTAACTAATAATAATGAGTAAATAATAATAATGAGTAAATAATAATAATAAGTAAATAATAATAAAGAGTAAATAGTAATAATGAGTAAATTATTATAATGAGTAAATAATAATAAGGAGTAAATAATAATAATGAGTAAATTATAATAATGAGTAAATAATAATAATAATGAGTAAATAATAATAATGAGTAAAAATAATAATGAGTAACAAAAAAATATGATTAAAAAATAATAATGAGTAAAAAATCACAATGAGTAAATAATAATAAAGAGTAAATAGTAATAATGAGTAAATTATAATAATGAGTAAATTGTAATAATGAGTAAATAATAATGAGTAAAAAATAATACTGAGTAAATAATAATGAGTAAATAATAATAATGCGTAAAAATAATAATGAGTAAATAATAACAATGAGTACATAAAAATGAGTAAACAATATTAATGAGTAAATAATAATGAGTAAATAATAATAATGAGTCTATTATAATAATGAGTACATAATAATGAGTAAATAATAATAATCAGTAAATAATAATGAGTAAAAAATAATGATAAGTAAATAATAATGAGTAAATAATAATAATGAGTAAATAATAATGAGTTAATTATAATAATGAGTAAATAATAATGAGTAAAATATAATAATGAGTAAATAATAATGAGTAAATAATAATGAGTAAATAATAATAAGTAAATAATAATGAGTAAATAATAATAATGAGTAAATTATAATAATTAGTAAATTATAATAATTAGTAAATAATAATAATGAGTAAGCAATAATAGTGAGTAAATAATAATAATGAGTAATTAATAATAATGAGTAAACGATAATAATGAATAAACAATAATAATGAGTGAATTATAATTATGAGTAAATAATAATAATGAGTAAATAATAATGTATAAATAATAATGAGTAAATAATAATAATGAGTAAATAATAATGAGTAAATAATAATAATGGGTAAATAATAATAATTAGTGAATAATAATAATTAGTGAATAATAATAATGAGTAAATAATAATAATGAGTAAATAATAATGAGTAAATAATAATAATGAGTAAATAATAATAATGAGCAAATAATAATAATTAGTAAATAATAATAATGAGTATAAAATCATGAGCAAAGTATAATAATACGTCAAAAAATTGATGCGTAAAGTATAATAATGAGTAAATAATAATAATGAGTAAAAAAATAATAATAAGTACAAAATAATAATTAGTAAATTATAATAATTAGTAAATTATAATAATGAGTAAATAATAATAATGAGTAAAAAATAATAACGAGTAAATAATAATGAGTAAATAATAATAATGAGAAAATAATAATAATGAGTAAATTATAATAATGAGTAAATAATAATAATGAGTAAATAAAAATAAAGTGTAAATAATAATAATGAGTAAATAATAATAAGGAGTAAATAAAAATAATAATGAGTAAAAAATAATAATGAGTAAATAATGGTAATGAGTAAAAATAATAATAAGTAAATAATAATAATAATAATAATAAATAAATAATAATAATGGGTAAATAATAATAATGAGTAAATAATACTAATGAGTAAATAATAATTATTAGTAAATTATAATAATGCGTAAATAATAATAATGAGCAAATAATAATAATAATGAGTAAATAATAGTAATGAGTAAATAATAATTATTAGTAAATAATGAAAATGAGTAAATGATAATTATTAGTAAATAATAATAATACGTATTAAATAATAATGAGTAAATGATAATAATGAGTAAATAATAATTATTAGTAAATGATAATAATTTGTAAATAATAATAATGAGTAAATTATAATAATTAGTAAATAATAATAATGAGTAAGCAATAATGAGTAAACAATAATAATGAGTAATTAATAAAAATGAGTGAATTATAATAATGAGTAAAAAATAATAAGTAAATAATAATAATGAGTAAATAATAATAATGAGTAAATAATAATAATGAGTAAATAATAATAATGAGTAAATAATAATAATGAGTAAATAATAATAATGAGTAAAGAATAATAATGAATAAACAATAAAAATGAGTGAATTATAATAATGAGTAAATAATAATGAGTAACTAATAATAATGAGTAACTAATAATAATGAGTAAATAATAATACTGAGTAAATAATAATAATGAGTAAAAAATAATGAGTAAATAATAATAATGAGTAAATAATAATAATGAGTATAAAATAATGAGCAAATCATAATAATGAGTAAAAAAAATTGATGAGTGAATTATAATAATGAGTAAGTAATAATAATGAGTAAAAATTAGTAAATTATAATAATTAGTAAATTATAATAATAAGTAAATAATAATAACGAGTAAATAATAATAATGAGTAAATAATAATAATGAGTAAATAATAATAATGGGTAAAAAATAATAAGTAAATAATAATAACGAGTAAATAATAATAATGAGTAAATAATAATAATGAGTAAATAATAATAATGGGTAAAAAATAATAAGTAAATAATAATAATGAGTAAAAAATAATAATAAGTAAATAATAATAATAAGTAAATTATAATAATGAGTAAAAAAATTGATGAGTAAATTATAATAATGAGTAAATAATAATAATGAGTAAAAAATAATAATAAGTAGATAATAATAATTAGTAAATTATAATAATGAGTAAATTATAATAATGAGTAAATAATAATAATAAGTGAATAATAAAAACGAGTAAATAATAATAATGAGTAAATAATAATAATGAGTAAATAATAATAATGAGTAAATTATAATAATGAGTAAATAATAATAATAAGTAAATTATAATAATGAGTAAAAAAAATTGATGAGTAAATTATAATAATGAGTAAATAATAATAATAAGTAAATAATAATAACGAGTAAATAATAATAATGAGTAAATAATAATAATGAGTAAATAATAATAATAATAATGAGTAAATAATAATAATGAGTAAATAATAATAATGAGTAAATTATAATAAAGGGTAAATAATAATAATGAGTAAATGATAAGAATGAGTAAATAATAATAATAATAATGAGTAAATAATAATAATAAGTAAATAATAATAACGAGTAAATAATAATAATGAGTAAATAATAATAATGAGTAAATAATAATAATAATAATGAGTAAATAATAATAATGAGTAAATAATAATAATGAGTAAATTATAATAAAGGGTAAATAATAATAATGAGTAAATGATAAGAATGAGTAAACAATAATAATGAGTAAATAATAATAATGAGTAAATAATAATAATAATGAGTAAATAATAATAATAATGAGTAAATAATAATAATGAGTAAATAATAATAATGAGTAAATTATACTAATGAGTAAAAATAATAATGAGTAAATAATAATAATAAATAATAATAATAATGGGTAAATAATACTAATGAGTAAATAATACTAATGAATAAATAATAATTATTAGTAAATTAAAATAATGAGTAAATTATAATAATGAGTAAATAATAATAATGAGTAAATAATAATAATGAGTAAATAGTAATAATGAGTAAATTATTATAATGAGTAAATAATAATAAGGAGTAAATAATAATAATGAGTAAATAATAATAATGAGTAAATTAAAATAATGAGTAAATTATAATAATGAGTAAATAATAATAATGAGTAAATAATAATAAAGAGTAAATAGTAATAATGAGTAAATTATTATAATGAGTAAATAATAATAAGGAGTAAATAATAATAATGAGTAAATTATAATAATGAGTAAATAATAATAATAATGAGTAAATAATAATAATGAGTAAAAATAATAATGAGTAACAAAAAATTATGATTAAAAAATAATAATGAGTAAAAAATCACAATGAGTAAATAATAATAAAGAGTAAATAGTAATAATGAGTAAATTATAATAATGAGTAAATTGTAATAATGAGTAAATAATAATGAGTAAAAAATAATAATGAGTAAAAAATAATACTGAGTAAATAATAATGAGTAAATAATAATAATGCGTAAAAATAATAATGAGTAAATAATAACAATGAGTACATAATAATGAGTAAACAATATTAATGAGTAAATAATAATGAGTAAATAATAATAATGAGTCTATTATAATAATGAGTAAATAATAATGAGTAAATACTAATAATCAGTAATAATGAGCAAATAATATAATTAGTAAATAATAATAATGAGTAAATAATAATTATTAGTAAATAATGATAATGAGTAAATGATAATTATTAGTAAATAATAATAATACGTATAAAATAATAATGAGTAAATGATAATAATTAGTAAATAATTATTATTAGTAAATGATAATAATTAGTAAATAATAATAAAGAGTAAATTATAATAATTAGTAAATAATAATAATGAGTAAGCAATAATGAGTAAACAATAATAATGAATAAACAATAATAATGAGTGAATTATAATAATGAGTAAATAATAACAATGAGTAAAAAAATAATAATAAGTAGATAATAATGAGTAAATAATAATAATGAGTAAATAATAATAATGAGTAAATAATAATAACGAGTTAATAATAATAATGAGTAAATAATAAAAATGAGTAAAAAATATTAATGAGTAAATAATAATAATGAGTATATAAAAGTAATGATAATGAGTAAATAATAGTAATGAGTAAATTATAATAATGAGTAAATTATAATAATGAGTAAATAATAATAAAGAGTAAATAATAATAATAATGAGTAAAAAATAATAGTGAGTTAATAATAATAATTAGTAAAAATAATGAGTAAATAATAATAATAAATAAATAATAATAATGGGTAAATAATACTAATGAGTAAATAATAATTATTAGTAAATTATTATAATGAGTAAATAATAATAATGAGCAAATATTAATAATGAGTAAATAATAATAATGAGTAAATAATAATAATGAGTAAATAATAATAAGGAGTAAATTATAACAATGAGTAAATAATAATCATGAGTAAATTATAATAATTAGTAAATAATAATGAGTAAATAATAATAATGAGTAAATTATAATAATGAGTTAATAATAATAATGAGTAAATTATAATAATGAGTAAATAATAATGAGTAAATAATAATTAGTAAATAATAATAATAATAATGAGTAAATTATTACAATGAATAAATTATAATAATGAGTAAATAATAATAATTAGTAAATAATAATAATTAGTAAATGATATTAATGAATAAATAATAATAATGAGTAAATAATAATAATAAGTAAATAATAATAGTGAGTAAATAATAATAATAAGTAAATAATTATGAGTAAATAATAATAATGAGTAAATAATAATAATAAGTAAATAATAATTAATAGTAAATAATGATAATGAGTAAATAATAATAAAGTGTAAATAATAATAATGAGTAAATAATAATGATAATGAGTAAATAATAATAATAATGAGTAAATATTAATACTAAGAAGAATAAACAAGTATAAAATATTTCAAAAAGGTTATGAATAAATAGACAAAAGGGATTTTTGTGCGATATTTCCTGTTATATATTTTTAATCATAACTATTGCAAACGGAAACCGGATGAGTAATTACTTTATCAGAGAAGAATAGATTCATTAAATGAAAAGTCAGTTAATGGCGAAGAGAGAAGTCGAACAAACGTGAATACGGTTTTTTATTAAGAACAATAAAAATATGTCAATCTTTTCCGTTTCAATTTGTTTTATGTAAAATACCAATTATCTAAATCCCAAAAGCAAAAACATTTATTTTGTTATTTTTCGGAACAGTTTTTCTTGAGTTTCATTTTAATCCAGCCTTTTCAGCTGTTCGGTCTCATCTTTCATCAGTAGACGATCAAGGACAAACATCATGAACTAAATAAGAAGAAAATGGATGTATTACCTCGTGGATCGATGAAGACCAGGTTCTGTTATATAATAACTCGATTTAAATCAAGAAACCATTTTCGCAAACGATTTACAAAAATTCTATTCATATTTTATTATTTTAAATTCTTTTGAATAGTATTGTGTGTGCTGTTATTCAGTACTAAGTAGCCTCGTCTACTCATTATTGTTTTGCAATTTAATACCAATGAGCTACTTTAAATCATTGAAAAGAAACTAATTGGTGAGAAAAATAAGATAAAACTACAATCGCTATCTCAAACACACTCTCCTTCTCTCTCTCTCTCTCTCTCTCTCTCTCTCTCTTTATTGCATACTTGTGTGAATACATATATGTAGTATAGCCTCTATATAACATGCATATATACGTGTTATATTGTATATCGTCTGTTTGTATGACCGTCTTTATGCA
This sequence comes from Euprymna scolopes, assembly GCF_053919585.1. NCBI lineage: Eukaryota > Metazoa > Mollusca > Cephalopoda > Sepiida > Sepiolidae > Euprymna > Euprymna scolopes. The sequence goes on along the minus strand of NC_136499.1, from coordinate 75,838,074 downwards.
AAAGGGACTATTGCTGTGTATATGATGTCAAACTTATATCATGAATACGTGCATGTATATATCCATGTTTATATATTACCGGACCATCGTTTAGCGTCTCTTTTGTATACATACAGATTCAGTTGGACAGTTCACAAAGCAGGACAAATTTTACATACCTTATTGTAACTGAGACAAATAAATATCTTTGACTGTTTGGCAACAGACAAAAGGAAAACATACCTTCTTCATAATCGCTGTTGTCCAACAGTTGGTCTTTTCCTTGAAGTCTTGTTGTTGAAATACTTTTCCTTCAAAAGAAACGCTATAACACCAAGTTAGAACTCAATATTCTTTGTTTCCATCTTCTCACTTTGTTATCCACTTCCCCTTTTTTCTACATGTTCGCTGGTCCAGTAGATGCTTCCATGGACCAGAGAGACGAAATCTTTCTAAGCAAATCTCCAGTCAGTCCCAATTGATTACCCTCCAATCTCTAACTGAAAAACTAGTCTATGTTTCATGGATATATCACCTTGTTTCTTTGTTAGCTATCTTATGTCATGCAACTAGATTAATATTATTGTTTTATAGCATTGTTTTTATAATCAAATTCCAAATTTTTTAATATATAAATACACTGATTTTATTAAATGCCAATCCTATTTTATTACCGCAGAACACTGAAAATATTATTGTTTTAATATCTATCCCATTTCAATAACATTCCTCTGCCATTGAAAACGTCCATTCCATAAATATTGTAATATATCGCAGTACCAGCTTTTGTTTCCTCGCTCTATCAGGTAATCCAGTACTATTTGTGTATCATAATATTCAACATCTCATTAACTCAGATCAAGGCTTGATGACCAATGTTTTTAAAATGGTGAGTGGTCTCAGCAATGACAACAAGTGTAGTTTCTGCCACACAAAAGTAGAGAGTGTGAGCCATCTGCCATCCATCTGTAAGGTTCTGCTAGAAGGCGGCTACTTTACAATGCACCAAATGTAGGGTATAAATGTCTCTACATAACTATCTGTAAAAGCTGATTATTGAATGTAGTAAAATATCCTTGGAGCATAGGCCAGAAAGAAAATTTGGAAATAAGTCATACATCATCCACTATCACTATGCAATTCCTCCAGCTATGTACCTGGAAAGCACAGCTATTAAACATGACATGGTGGAATGGGATGGGTCAAGACAGAGAAAGAACTAACTTTAGTTGAAGTTAATATCCCTAATGATGCTGGGTTAAACAGAGGTGAGCGAGAAAAGATAACTAAATAACTTATATACATCATAAAAAGAAACTGGAATGTTAGGAATATTTCCATTATTCCAGTAATTAGAGGATCAAGCGAACACGTGGAAAATATATATATATATTTTTTTTTTTACATAGGCAACACCACATTATCAAGGCCAAGAGGCCACTCAAGGATAAGGGTTAAAGAGTGTACAGTAGAAATTGGACAATATAGTAATCATTAGTAATGAAAATTTGGTAAATTTGATAACTTATATGGAACGGCTCATCAAGAACTTATTTACGTTAGACTTGAACACAACCATATTGTAGTCAGCCGGAAAGCAGGAAAACGGAAGACAATTCCACAGGCGTGCAGTTCTAAGAAAGAAGCTTTGTTCATGGAATCTACGTTTAGGTTTAGGCACAAATAAAGAGTGGGGGGAATTATTGATAGTGTTTACAGCTAGACGAGTGTTTCTTGTGAAAGTTTGGCGAGGGGGGACCATAGAGTGAAGCTCAGTCGAACACTTTCCATGAAAATAGCGATACATCAGAGACAAACTCGCAACATCTCTTCTGTGAGATAGAGGTTGCAAGGAAGAGAAAAGGACATCTCCTACGAGGCTACGAAGTCTATTTTAAACTCTATCAAAGCAGGACAAGTCCTTTCTAGCAGCTCCTGCCCAGATGTGGCAACAGTATTCCATCCTTGGACGTACCTGGCTCTTATATAGATAGAGAATAGCATCAGCAGTGAGATATCTACCAGATCGATAGAAAGATCCCACCATTTTTCCAGCGGCCTTGGCAACAGATTTGATGTACGTGTTCCATTTAAGATCAGGAGTAATGGTCACGCCAAGAAGCTTGTCAAAACTTGAGGCCTCCTGAAGACGAGAGCCATTCATTTCAATTGATGCCAGATGTGGATCAGAATGTTGATGATGTAAAGAGAGAAGCTTGGTTTTAGATGCATTAAAAGTAACCAGCCACTCCTTTCCCCATTGTACTACGTGCTCAAGATCAGAGGAGAGAGAATTGGAGAGAACTTGGTCGTTTACTGTCTAAGATGTGCTACCATAAATGGTAGTGTCGTCAGCATAAATGTCTACAAATGATGTAAGGATGTGATTTGGAAGATCATTAATGTAGATCAGGAAAAGAGTTGGTGAATATACCTGGTGATCAACTGCAAAAAAAAAAAAGATCTCTAGGTTGGAATGTACTGGGATGGAGCATCCTACCGCATTCTAAAACAAAATCATATGAAAACTGAAAAACAGGCATTATATTCGCAAGCATTAAAATATATTTATTCTAAGAACTAAATAAAATTTTAATTCAACATTTAACCGATAAACAAAATATTTGTTTAAAAATGGTATTACAAACTTAACACTTTCTGTCTATTTTTTTCCTTTTATCTCTTTCTATCTCTCTTTCTCTCATACATGTTTCAATGTGATGAATAGAATATAGATTGGTTAAACATCAGTACGTGAGACCTTTAATTAAACATGACAGAAAAGTGTATAATTTTACAAACAAATCAATCACTCTTATAATACATATATAGAGAGAAAGTAATATTGGTTATTTGAAGCAGCAGTGGTCAATGTCGACAGCTTAAAACTGAATTCTGAATTGTTGACTTAGAAATAAGTAACAGCTGCCTATTATCTTTCTTATTTTCATGTTCTTAGTCGTCCCCCTCATCTTCTTCATGCAGTGAATTCGACCGGACACACATACGTTCACTTTTATTATTGGGCTGCTTACTTCATCTTCAGGATGTTGAAAAAACAGTTCATATGCTAGGCCTTGCCACTTTACACAGCAGGTCAAATAGAGAGAAAATTATATCGACGTAGTAGTTTCATAAATTTTCAGACAAATACATACCCAAACTTACTAGGGTGCTGATGAATGTATGAAGGGTAAAACAAATTAACTTAAAGGCCACAAGAACGGATTGTGAAGAGTGCTCCAATAAAAATTGGTTGATCTCAAAAAGAAATATGTTAGATGATTAAGGTCCTGGTTTCATGATTAGAATGGGGCAAGATACACAGCATGCTCTTATTGTACTGCGTCATGAACATGACTTCGTACGTCTCCACCTACATGAGTTTGCATCCTCGATGGAAGTTTGTGAACCAACTTTCAAATCTCTATTGAATTCTAGTTCATGCCAATGGAGGATACATCCATCCTTAATAACCAGTCCAACAATTATCTTGCTTCTGTTAGGCTGAGATTTGTTTCTGTTCAGTTATAGATGATTTACCTTCCTGGGCTTTGCTTTCTCTTTTTAGAAGTGGTTAGGTTGTTGATAATTGTCTAAGGCGGTTTAACCAAGGAATACCAATGAAGCAGATTTTGTATGGTCTTCCTCTGGTGTGCTTCCTTTTCAAAATCTTACTTGGCGAGGAGGTCAATAAAACTGTTCTGTTTTTCTCTGTACATAACAAGAACATAGACATATGTACATATGTCACGTTTTATTTATTTAAAAAACAACACTCTAAAGCCATTAAACGTATTCTAGTTAGATTTCTATTATCAAAGTGTGTAGCATAAAGCTTATGTGTATAATTATCTTTTTTCATATGAAGAGACCCGAAAAAACATGGCTCTTTAGCTGGAAAAATAAATTAAACTTTAAATTAATAGAACTAAAACTAGTGGCAAATAAATAAGGAGTTTATAGATCCTTTATATGTGCACCCATAAGTTCAGTTGTGTCAACAATATTTTTCTAAAATCATGTCTATATATGTGTGTATGTGTGTGTGTGTGTGTGTGTGTGTGTGTGTGTGTGTGTGTGTGTGTGTGTGTGTATAATTATTCATATATATGCACACATGTATTGAATAAAAGTGAAATTGCATAGCTGGTTCAACCATTATACATTAAGTTGTTTAAATTTGAGTCTAACCGTTACATCCCTGCATTGTTCTGCCTTCTACAATTTTATACACGTTAAACAATGCTTCAAGTAACTTCTTAACAGTCTATTATTTTTATTGTTGTTTCAAAATATTTTAAGAAAAGATATATGTATATACTAGCTAGACTATTTCATCATTGGTGAGCTTTTTAATAATTTAAAGTTGTTGAGCCACAGAATAATTGAAAGGAATCGAAATAATGCAACAGTGCAAATTGTGTGAAAAATAGAGCTTACCAGATTGAAGTTATTAAATTGTAAAAGATTATTTTTTCTAACAAGTAACTTCCAAATTCAGATCGTAAAAATGAATGAAATCGTGGCCAATTTTTAACGTTAGTATAGTTTATATGTAATGAATCACATTAAAATCAATGATAAAAGAAATATTTATTGGGAATTAAATTTGCTGCCGGTGATTTTGTATGCAGTCTCATAAAAGAATGCATGTGAAACAATGATTCCTAATGATAATATGAATAGAAGAGTGAATACCTTTACAAAATGCCATGTTCCTATGTCTTATAGTCTAAACTAATTATCATACACAGAAACAGAAAGACGCAAATCTCTAATACAGGGTGACCCCCCCCTCAAAAAAAAAAAATAAACGAAAGCTAAATGGAGGCCATCTAGAACATATGTTGTAGAATGGAGAAAAAAAGGCCAAAGACCCTAGTGTTTTGATGTGATGTTTTGAATATAATAAACTAGTTATGACCAAAGTTTCATTTCATTCGGACAAAACACTAAGAAACGGGGCCTAATTAGAGTTGGGGCCCGTTTGTTTGGGGGGAGGGGGTCACCTTGTATTTGTAAAGATGCGGGTGTGATAAGAGAGGCAAAATAGAAGACAAAAAATGAGTTGGTGAATTAAGCATTATGGAAAAATATTTAAAAACATACGGTGAAGAAAGTTGGCGGTTGATTTTATATAACTAGTGTGTGTGTGTGTGTGTGTTTGTGTTTGTGTGTGTTGTGGAGAAGAGGTAGATGCTTTAGGATAGGAAATCCCTTCACCTGTCAGGGAAATATTTAGATAAATAAATATGTAAGTAAAAAGAGGGATAACTAATATATGGGCGTGTAAAAAAATCTGACATGTATACTAAAAGCATAAGACTGACAGCCCTTCTCACCCAACAAATATCAGTGCACTTGCACATAATGAGAAATGATGACGCCTCTTTTTTGTGTGCATCTACAATAGATAAGAATTCTTATGGTAGATGCTGTCACCTCATACTGAAAAAAATGTTCAGTTAATATAAAGACTTCTTTGTTTTGATAATTTTTGTGAGATTAATTGGAAGTGCACATGCTTGTTAATGCTGACTGCAGACTCGGCATGTACAATTCAGTTTTAGCTTACCATCGAGAGGGAAGAAGAATCTCTCGTTTATGCTAGTAATCTTAGAAATAATTGTAGTGTTTATGCACTTTTGTTTGCATTCCTACTAACGATTAACCAAAGAAAGTCTATTTTAAATAGAAGAGAACACACACACACACACACACACACACACACACATATATATATATATATATATATATATATATATATATATATATATATATATATATATATATATATATAACATTAGATACGTTTATGTGTTTATATGTTGTAGAGGATTCGCTAATTAGCCCGGTAATTTTTACCCAAATTAGATTAAAATATTATATATAATGCTTATTAGCATTATATCTTAATTTTGATCTTCATAGTAGGAAATAATAGTGCAAACCTGTTCTGTCAAGGTAATTAACTTTACGCTTCTGAGACAGATATTCTTCTAGTATACACACATGCGCCACACATACACACACATCTATATATATATATTATGTTTATATTTAAATTTTTATATACGTAGAATAAAAAGTATGATTTTTTCATATGTGTGTGTATGTTTAATACTTTCTCGTGTTTCATTTTTGATTTCTAGTGTCAGTTATCACTGTTACTTCTAAAATATCAGATCAGCTATCAACATAATTGCAGATTTAACATCCGGCCAATGAATTGAGAATCGTGTTAACACTTTATTGTTGATTATTCCTATCAGTTGACATACGTGAACCATGGTAACGTGAGCAAATCACAAGCCTGATTCTTGTGAGGTGAACTTAGCAAGTAATTATACTGTTCCGACCTAGTTATTTAGTAGTTGAGTTAGAAGCTTAACGGATAGTGACACGGATTATAAAATTGGTAAGTTGCGTTCAAATTTGGTCGAATCTATGACGATTACTTATGTGTGATAGTAAATTTAGGCAAGAAATGAGCCCAAAAGTAAGTCGGGTAAATAGCGACTTGTGTAAACACACACACACGCAAGCACACAAACACATACACACACACACACACACATATTACGATTTCATACATGTATACTTCTTTTATAAAATAATATATTATGTATATAGTATTTGTTTTTGTATTTACTTCAACGGTGCAAATACATGTGTAGAGCTTAGCAGTGATATTAAAATATTATTATTATAACTCAGCTACACAGAAACGTTTGCATTGGCATAAGTATCTATTCAACTTAGAATCAACAAATCTAAACATTATCATGATAACTTATGATTATCATTTAAATAAACGTGCACAAATTTAAACTGATTTTTACATTTATTTGTAATAAATAAAGTCGTTTCAGGAACTTCACATTCATATTTGTTGTTTTCCCCTATCTTGTTTTTTCTATGTTTTATGCTAGAAGAATATTTTATTTAATCTATGAAATATTTTCAAATTTGTATTACTTTCTACCGACTTAGCAACACATAAATAATTGCTTGCGAGGTGCATGTGTCTGTCTACAAAGTAGTTTGTTCTGAAATTCGCATTGTATGTTTCTAGACAGGCTTTAAAACGAAAAACGAATAAAGAGTTGAAAGTTCTACACAAGTGTTTACAGATAAAAGATTTAAAGAAAGAAACAACGGCAACATTTTCAAAATATTATACATGAATTACAGAATAACAGGAATTACAGAATAACGGAATCTAGACGATGAATAATCATTTATCTTCCATATCTTCTTTCTGTTGAGATTTTGTTCCGTTAAACTACTAACTTCTATTGTAATTTGCAATTTTTTTAACTGTAATAATTTTTAATTTTAACCTTTCTTTCCATGTACGAATTTTAAATGCATTTTTCAATTTGAAACATCAGACTATTTAGTGACTGCGAACTCGGTCTTCTCGACGCATTCCTTATTCATTGATTGTTTAGGGCAAAACAAGATGAACGACACACAACGTACACTACGCCTAACTATTGATAGGCCTAGTGACTAATATAAACTGAACTTATAGACGCTATAATACGAAAACGTAACCCTAATTATATTTCTATCGTATATATATATATTTTTTTTGTGTTCTAGCTCGAAAGATGAAGATTTATCATTATCTACGTGTGTGAAAGGATTTGAGTGAATAAAATGTAAACATCGGTGAAAATTGACGAAACTATCTTTTCTTTTTCTGGAAGCATATACCAATTTAGTGACTAAAGCTGATATGAAGTAGAATTTTTATCTGTTTCTGAATTTTTTTAGATGAGGATTGATTATTCGTATTATTTGGATTCTTCGGGCTGTGGTTCGCATATTGAATGTTATTTTCATAAGGTTTCGGTCAATGTAACTTCCGTTCTTCTTCAAATGTATCCTGTCAAACTCGGGAATCTACACGGAATTTCGAATGGAACCCTTGCAGTCCACAAGGACTTGTGGTGTAGTGGATAAAGTACTTGGTAAATTCGTTTGTAAGTTACACTCTTCAGTGTGGATAACACTCAAAATACAATTTTACTTACGTAGGACTTCTACCAAGTCATGGCTGATTGAAACAATGGCATGCTACCTCCCATGAATTAAATAAAGTGCTTGGTTTGGAATTCCGTGTAGATTCTCGATTTCAACAAAAATATGCCCAAGTTCGGCAGAAAGATTCTCGAGTTGGACAAGACACACCTGAAGAAGGTCGGAGATTACATCGACCGAAATGTCGTGAAAATAACACTCAAGATGAGAACAGTAGTCCAAAGAATCTAAATAATATGGAGAATGCTATCTATAGCTACAAAATTATACGGGTTAAAGAAAAAAAGAATATCTGATTTTACTTTATATATAAGATATAGCTGTTTTTGTTTCTTTCTTGCCGATGACCTGGTTGTTTAACACAAGTGAAGTCAAGTGTGTTGAGCGTTTTAATGAACTAATACTCACAAGAAACGTCGCAGTTAAATGAAATTATCAATTCATTGTTTAGGCTATGGCTTGTTGGCACTTGGCTAAAATAAGTCTGCTTTTTCTTTTCATTAAAAAGTCACTGATGTATAATTAAAGTTTTAATTTTCATCTTTTATCTTCCGAAGTTTCGCTTTTTTTTACTCCAAATTTAATTCAAGGAAGTTTGACAATTAATTATTGGAGGCAATAAAATTATTTGTGTTTCTTCTTTCGTATCATTGTTAAAATAATTTCGCACTAATGAATGGTGACAACTGAAGACAAAAGAATAAAAGCAACACAAGTTGCATTGCCGATAACAAAATGTCGGTCAAGTGCGAAGAAAAGAGTTTGAAAAACAAAGAACTGAAAGATTTAAAAAATTTTCTTTTACATTTATTGACGGAATAAAATCGCAGAAGAGTCAGGCGATGCTGCTTTACTCTTGTTATTTCGAGAAACATAACTGGGATGAGCTGCAGTTTGTCTATCGCAACTATACAGATCTGCCTCAATTCGATAGTGGCGTATTTCTCTCTCACACATATACACAAGCGCACACACTATCACGTTGCTGTCTTTGAACCACACAGCTTCTTACGCGTTCTATTCTTCTATTCCTTTCTCTCGGACACGCTCTTTTTTCTTGCCTCGCACTCTTTCGCTGTTTTACTATTTCTCTGTCTGTCTTTCTGTCTGTCTGTCTGTCTGTCTGTCTCTCTCTCTCTCTCTCTCTCTCTCTCTCTTTAGACACACGCACTCGCTCTCTACTTTATTCTCTCTCTCTCTCGCTCTCTCTCTCTCTTTAGACACACGCACTCGCTCTCTACTTTATTCTCTCTCTCTCTCTCTCTCTCTCTCTCTCTCTCTCTCTCTCTCTCTCTCTCTCTCTCTCTCTCTCTCTCTCTCTAAAGAAGTCATATTGAACTCTTGAGATGACAATATTGTTTAACTCGCTATCTTAACTCCAGCAAGAAGACACTGGCGCTACTTTAAAATCAGTCGAACACATCTGATGTGCCATCTTATCAGCATCAAACCAAAAGCTCTTTCTCTCTCTCTCTCTCTCTCTCTCTCTCTCTCTCTCTCTCTCTTCATCTATGAGAATATTATTTATTTTCGACGTCCGTTTTTTAAAGCATATACAAACAATTAAATTTGATGAGTAAGTACTTTAATTCTCATAGCGTTAGTGTGTATTGAAATGCATAAATTTGCATAGGAATAAGTTAGCTGCGTTAAAAAAAAACGCATTCTGGAGAACCGGGACTCAAGTCCTCATCTTTATTAGTTGTTGTTTCACGACGTTTCAGCCAACTATTCCTCTGGCCTTCGTCAGGTGTTAAGAACGACAGGATAGGAACTCCGAATCTCCTAACTGCATTCTCAGCAATTACAGCCATCCATAGTTGTTGTCGTCTCACCACGATTTGGCCAAGAAAGCCTTCGGAGCTCGTGGCGCAGTGGATAAGTAAATTGGATCTCTACGGTTCCAGGTGATAATTATCTGAAGATAGCGGTTTCAATCCTATCAAAAGCCGGCCAGAGGCTTACTTGGCCAAATCGTGGTAACAACTACGGATGACAGTAATTGCTGAGAATGCAGTTAGAAGATTCAGAGTTCCTATCCCGTCACGGTTACTACCTGACGAATGCCAGAGGAATAGTTGGCCGAAACGTCGTGAAACAACAACTAATAAAGATGAGGATAACAGTCCGCAATAAAAAAAATTAATAAATAATACTCCTCAATAATGAATTCCAATTAATTAAATAATATATATATAGGGACTCAAGTGTTTGACACCAAAGAGAACATGTCAAAATATAAGAAGTCGTATGAATGCTATCAATCCTTTTTCTTATAATTATTAGATCTTATTAGATTTCAAGCTATTTTCGGCATAAAGAAGTAAAGTTGATGCGACAGAGACGAGCCTTGGATTTTTACACTTGGCGTCAGCACGTCATGAAAAATTTTGAATAAGAATTCGAGAGCAGGACTTTTTCAAAATTGTCATCGTGGTATAGAGAAGTTTAAATACGCATTCGAAAGTCGGATTTTAGAAATTACCGTCGTCGTGGAACAGAGAAATTAAATTGCGGTTTGAGTTGAACATCTTGAAAATTGGAGTCTCGTTATAGAAAAGATTGAGTCATCTCCTAGTTTTGGAGAGAATTTAGTTACAGTTCAAGCCGGGCTTTCTTTTAAAATTGGCATCGTTGTGTGTGGAAAGCTAGGTATATCTAGCCGTGTACGGAGGACCAGCTGTGTTTGGTGTCGTGCATTGAGGGCCAGCTATATCTGATGCCGTGTATTGAGATCAAACTGTGCCTGGTGCTGTGTACTGAGAGCCAGCTGTGTTTGATACCGTGTGTTGTTCCATTTATTTTTAATAGTATTACTCGCCCGAAGCCTGTCGTGTCTCGGTTGTAAAATATGCTTAAATACATTTTAATTAATGCAAATTTCATATTTATCATTATGTCGGAGTATATATAAACGGCATTATAAATGTTGAGGTGTAAAAACAACAAATGGCACCATACCTTTTTCCAAAGGTTCCCATTTTGATCGGTTCAGTTGTTTGGATCATTGGACTGAAATAAAGACTTTCAAATTCTTCGAGAGAGATACTAACCCAAAATGTTAATAATATATACATGTCTTTATTCCGGGATCATCACATCTGCCAAATGTTACAACCACCGTTCTAAATCACATCTCTAAGTCTGTTGCCTCAACCGGCTTCTTCGGTCGTTTTGGAAAACCCATTTTCCCTCATTGGCTCCAAAAACTACTGAAATAAAACTCTCACCGACCACGTATCCTCCTAAGATACACGTCAGCTTAAAGTCACCTCTGCAACAGATTGTTCAAGGTTAAGCTATTGTTATTCCAAAACCTATTTGTTTATATTATTTATGTAAACATTGACCTTTATAGTTTATTCCCACATAAACATTTATCTCAACAACTACTTTTAATTTCAACAAACTTATCTATCCTAATTTGCATCATTATCCGGCATTGTCCGGGATTGCTTTATGTAACTATTATAGAGGCAATTTTCCATTGACACAATATATAATAGAGATTTTAAAAATAAAAGACAACAAAAGCCATATGACTTGGGCGCCATCAGCAAGAATCGAAACCGAAACATTTAGCGCTCCAGCCTTAGTCGTTATCGTCTGATGAATAAAAAATACTTTAAAGATTAACCAACTTTAAGGTATAAATGAATATTTACATATATATCAAATTTCAAGTCTATAGAATAAAAAATTGATAAAGTAGTTTGGTAGGGACTGTTCCCCACACAGACAGACAGACAATGTCGCTTTTTATATAGAAATATATAGATGTGTATATTAAGATTGCAGAGTTGTAAGAATTATGAGATTTAATCAAATTTTAGCCAATAAATTATTATTCACATATCTTGTAACTTGAATAACAAAAAATGCATTTGTTTATTGAGAATTCGCGGTTTCTACTAAATATAGTTTAATATTTAAACTAAAAAAATAATAAAAATCTTCCTTAAATATTTACAATAATTTGATATGAATATGTTCAAATGTTTTGATTTCAATCGACTGATTTTGAAGAGGATATTCGTCCCGTTGCACCTGTTTTAAGTTGATTGCTGAGTCATCCATCTTTACCGAGAAGAAACAAAAATGTCTCAATCCAGCTGCCAGAATATACTTGAACGAAAGATTATCCAAGTTCCATTAAACATTATCTCCAACCAATGTGCTTTTCTCTCGCTCCTCCCTCTTCTCTTTCCCCTTCTACCTCTTCCCTCTCTTTTAAAATGAAGCATTTTTTGTCCCAATCCAGAGAGCTAGTTTTGGGGAGTTGTATTTTCTCCCTATTAAAAACCGAGCTTTTATCTAATTCTACCGTCATGGGAAGGCAAGTAAATATTATTTACGATGCAATGTAAATTGTCTGTTAATCGACGGCATCATATTTAAACGCACTCATTGATTGAATCGTACATAGAATGACCAGAAATTCGTTTTAGAAACTATTGCTCGAAATAATAAGATACATTTTTATGATAAGTTTCATGAAATCATTATATGAACAAACAGAATATGATATGCAGTTTCACAGTTTCTAATTGTCCAGAGTGTCCAGTAATCCATGCTGCTATAAAAAGTATGTCACAGATGAAATAATAATGATAATTATAATTATTAAATGAGCCGATGAAGATTTTACCACGCAAAGTTGTAATTATATATCAATTAGAATGGAAAAAATGTTTAAATGGAAATTCGAAATGTCACATTTCTGGCAGATTGATTGGTTTCTCGGTATACAATTTAAAAGAAAAATAATCGAACTAATCAGAATCCGCATAAAATAATAATAATAATAATAATAATAATAATAATAATAATAATAATAATAATAATAATAATAATTTGGAATGCAAGACATTAAAATATGATGAATCCGCTTCGAGGCAGGCATCAATCAAATCAATGAAACTCGATGATGTAATAATATTAATGAATGATTAATCGGAAAGTTAATCGATAGTGGCAACTCATCCAGATAGCATGGAACGTCATAATATTTAACAAAACCGACCATTAATTAGTTTAATTTGTGCTAAACTAGCACCATACTACTTTAAAGTATACAAAATCACTATCGTATATAAAAATAAATTTAACTATTTCGTTTTGTTTAACTGTGGTGTCGTTTGTGAAAAATAGAAAAAATGGTGTAGTATAAAAAGTGTTCAGAAAAAATGATTTCCAGTTTTCTCTAAAATATTAAGCAAAAAAATCATGTTTAAAAACCTATCATCGGAATTCTAACGAGGATGATCTTTTTACATAGCAAACAGATCTGCTTCCTGAAAATAGAATATTGATAGAAACTGTTCTGTTTACTTTTTAATTTTTGTTGTTAAGTGCATATTTTTTTTAATTACTTACATTTTTTACGTAATTATTTGAATACATTTTTTGAAAGTGTCTTAATGTGAAATATGGCTAATTTTACTTCTTGCCTACATTTCTGTTATCGACAGCCTAACTGTTCGACAGATCTTGCTTGCTCGAATCTCAGGCATCACGTGATTTTTCAGTGACCAGGCTTGCTTTACAGTGGCCCTAGCTATGCCCATAAGCTAGATGTTTGTAGATCGAAACTATGCTCTGCTAGAGTTTTTTCTTTTGATGTATCTCCATAAACCAAAATTAATGAATAATCAATTCATTTTTATTGTCATTTTTAAGAGGAAAGGGTTTTAATTGAAGGTGTGCTGCAGCGGGCCGAGAGTTGGGATAGAGATGCTAATCGACCGTACAACTACAAGATAGAGACAAGGGCAAAAACATAACGGCAATAGCAAAAGAAGAATGACAGATACTGATATTTGTTTAAAGACGATGGATAGCGTGTTTTATTTACCGAAAAAACGAAAGTGGTACATTTGTAGCTAAAGGAAATCGTATAATCAGGATCAGTCGCTGGAAACTGGTATTGGAACATCAGTAGGCTCTGAAAAAGCTAGGTGAGTGCCAAAGTGAACTGGAACAGGTAGCTGGACGTCAGTAGGTTCTGAAACAGGTGGCTGGACGTCGGAGGGCACTGGGACAGGTAGTTGGACGCCATGGAGAACTGGGACGTCAGTGGACTTTGGAACGGACAGTTAGACGGTAATGGGTACTGGAACAGGTAACCAGAGTCAGTGGGCGATGAAACAGGGCAGCCAGACGTCAGTAGGCACTGGAAGAGGTAATTAGACGTCAGCAGGCTGTAGAACCTGGCGGCTGCAGGAGACGATGGAGGGTACAGGAGAAGCTGGAAGCGTCAGGAACCCACTGGGACCTGTGGAACGCACTGGGAGCCACAAGAGGCGCAGGAAGCCACAGGAGGCGGTGGAAGCCGCAAGAAGCACTGGAGGCTGCAGGAGGCTCTGGGAGCTGCAGGAGTGAGCCGGTGTTCGCTGGTAGTCGCAGAAGGCAGGCAGGCATTAGTAGTTCGCAGACAGGTAGTTTTTGGTAGTAGTTTGTGTGGAAGTAATTTGTAGAAAGTAGGTCTGAAAAGGATTGTTTTAAATACTCCTGTTACTGCTGCTGAGACCCTTCGACTGCTGAGCTCGAATGACTTGATTAGGTGCGTCACAATTGCAGTGGTTGGCTGGTGTTACTTCGTTATGGTACTTTTCTGAAAGGTTAAATCGACTGACTTATTCGATCTATGCTTCTATATATTTTTCATATCAAAGCTTCGGTGTTCTTTTATTAACAACTAGCGGTGGGTACCCGGCGTTGCCCGTGTGTTTGTAGGTGTGTGTGTTAAAAAAAAAACGTTAAAAGAAAAAATTTAAAGTTTTAGTAGGAAGATCGCATTGGACCCCGAAGCCTTGACACGAAGGTGGAAACGAAAGGGGAAAAATAGGCAACTACCTAGGAATTGAGAAGCGTGTTAAATTAAGAGTTAAAAAGTCCCAGAGGTTTGATTGACAGTTGACTTAATGGGGTCATCGTTACAATGACGTGTCATTTTTTTTAATTACTGCGGGGCAGTCTTTTGGCGCTTGTTTACTTTGTTTCAATGCGGGTCAGTTTTGACTTCCCGAAGATGATGGGGGTGAAAACCAGCTCCCCATTTAAAGGGGATATTCCAATCGGACGTCTGCAGTGATCGTGCCGCGAACGATGTCTAGCTGTATTTGTTCCCCCCTCCCTGACAAAAACTGTGAACCAAAACTGAAAGTGAATTCCCGTCAAGCACGGATCGGGCGAGACCGGCAATCATGGGTGTCAGCCGAGCAGCGTCGTAACAGACACAGAGTACTTGTAAAAAACAACAAAAAAAAACGAAAAAAAAATCCCAATGCAAATAAACGCAAAAAAGAAACTTGAAGTTGTTTTTACCAAATATTTACCCGTAGGTTTTTTTGTATTTTTTGTGTTTATTTTCCAATTCGTTTCGTTTCGTTTCGTAGATTATAAATATCGGTATTTATTGCTGTCATAGTAGCTTTCCAGTTAAGAAAATAAATAATGAATAAGTAACCAATCTAATAAGATTTCACCCCTCCAACTTAGTATCACTTTAAAAGTAACTGTAAACATAGCCGACGGAAAGAAATATAACTAAAATAAGAAAAATATAAAATCGAGTATCTCCTTAAAAATAACTGTCAACATAAGCGAAGGGAAAAAGAAAATTAATAAAATAAAGAAAATTTAAATTGGAGTAATCGTATGAACATATGAAGAACGGTCGATGGTGACACCGATGATTGCCGGTGTCGCCCGATCCATGCCTGACCGTAAATCAGTCGCAGTTGATAAAGGAAAAAAACACTCATGAAACACAGAGAATATAAAACTTCATGTGGAAAAGAAAGGAATGTTGCATAAATACATTAGTTGTCGACTGTAAGAGTTTGTTATAAAACATGGAATCCATGGTTAGTTCGTTTTGTTTATTTTTTTTAATAAAAAAAATTTTATCTGTGTAAACTCTAAACGATAATGAGAAAAAAAACAACAAAATAAAAAAGGGGAAAGATGGCGTAAGTACCCATTGGATTAGGTAATAAAAGAAAAAGAACAATAAATAAATTAAAAAAATGTAAAAAAAAAAGAAAGAAACGAAAATGGAATAAGTAACCGTTAGAATAGCTGTATGCCAATCCACTTTTTTAAGCAACTACGAACGCAAATCGGTGTTTCTCGTAATTTTTATACTGTGACCGGTCAAGTCCGGTGTAAATGGGTGGCGGTGGAAGGAGGAATCTAATAGAGAGAGAGAAGAGTTTACTACTTCCATTGATCCTGAGCGATTTTTGCAGCGAACTCTCACCAGATGAAATATAGTAATATATGACCAGCGACGTTATGGAAAGCTAATATGCCTATAACACACCTCATATATTGTGCTGCACCTTGTGTGTAATAGATCTGCATGTAATGTCTCGATTTTTAATCCTATTAAGGTCAAACTCAGACGAGAAAAATTAGTTAATTATATATATATATATATATATATATATACAGAAGAGAAGAGTAGAGATAGAGAAGAGATAATAACATAAAAAATGTATATACGATATATTTGACAACCGGACAATAATCTCTTATTTACTTGTACTCATATCCATAATTTGTCAATTTCTGATAGCATAGACACTTTTGAGAGTTCAATTGTAATCATCTGCATTATACAATATTCATCATGTGCTTAATCTATTTTAAGTGGTATCACACGGTAAACGCCATTCTAAGATTTTTTGTTGTGGAACAATTTTTCCTTTTTATTCTTTTTCTCTTATGCACTTGAGGTTTTTTACGCGCATATTTTAAAGCAATCGCACGTTTAGTGTAAATACTTGCACACTAGCCGTTTACTCATTTTAAGATCATTTCATCGGAAACTACACATTTGCCTAAATTTCTTTTTGACTAGTGAGACCCTGTGAAACTGCCTTGGTACTTTCTACATTACTCTTTATAATTTTAATAACATTTGTTTTTCAAATGCCAGGGTTAATGTTGTAAAGAAAAGAAAAAAAACGTTTCTTAATTCCTAAAAGTCAAAGTCATTGTCAGCTAAATATTCTTCAAATCAATAAAACTAATGTCATTTTTAATATTTTTATTTAAAATTATACTGTTATAGTCAACAGTTTGGATTTTAGAACAATTCATTGTAAAATGTAACAGTGGGGATATTTTATCCTAGCAATGAATCGCTAATCACTATCTTTACTAATCGAACGGTCTCATTTTTAAATGTATGTGAAAGGTGATAACGTACGTACGAACATTATTTTTTGTAACTCCTGCATCTCCTGACGGATGTTTTGAATATAAAAAGCATGCTCAACATGTTTATATTTTATGTAATTGGACATGCATTATTTGATAGTAGGCAACCTAGATAGTGTTGTGAGTTGATTTTTAACAAATTTATATCACACAATATAGCGTCCGTGTTCAATCAACATACACTATTTCACTTCAGTTGATTGTGTTGCTGGACCAATTTTTCATTCGTTTCCTCTTTTAATATTATACTTTAGCCACAGAAACCGGGTTCGAATTTTGCCAAAGGTATTGCACACTTTTCATTGATAACCTTGTGGAAGGCGTGAACGATATATACGTTCCATTTATGAATTAGATGATAGGGTGAACTAGAATTTCAAGTCATGGTTGTGAATCAGCTTGTCTTTCTCTACTTGTTTCGTTATTGTTTCCAGTCATCCTGAACTTGCCTTTGCCACTGAGTGCCAGTCCAGGCGAGGTGCGGTTGAGGATTACTCAAGCCGCACTTTTCTATATACCCACACAAACCCCTTTTACGGGGCATCCATTGCCTCTCGAGATAAAAAGAATGCTTTAAAATGTCATATCATCCATCCATAATATATATTTTCAAGTGGGGGTTATTATACAATAAGCCTCTCACTTCCGCATAAAGTTTATAAATATATTATATAGCTAAGCCTTTCATATTTTTTATTGATAAAATATTGTTATCCTGTTCGTGGGATAATTAATAAATTAATCATATAATATTGAAAAATGAAACAAGTATAATTCTAACCATAAAAATATCAACAAGCGAACACCGTTAAAAGGTATCGCGAACATTTCATTGATTTGGATGATGAAACTGGAAAGAAATATTCATTTGTGTTTGATAATAATTGACACAAAAACAGAAAAATGTATGCTTAGGCTGTATTCGCAATCATTATTTATTTAAATGTATTACTGAAATATTCAGTTAAAATCATAGAATTACGTCCGTCATTTAATTTTTCATACAAAAATTAGTATAATTTCTGATTATCTAAATAAAAACTGGTAACCTATTATTAGAGAGCAAAAGATATCTTTCCGAATTCATTACAGGCGACTTTGTAAGTTTGTGGTAATTATTTGATTCACGATTTGCTTTCTCGCTTCTCCTTATCACTTAAAAATCTCAGGGAGCTAGAAAAGGGCATGTTTACTCGCTAACCTTTTCAGTGAAGACACGAAAATATAGAAATAAATACACATTGGTCTTTATTATAGAGTGGAGCATAATCAGAAAACGCGTAACCTTCAGCATAAAAGCATTTGGATATTGAAATAAAACAACACAATTTTTCGCCTGATAAACTATTTAAACTATTGTATCGATACGTTTGTTTGAAAACAAGTCAACCGTGTACTTACGGCCATAGTTCGTGTGTGTGATCAATGTTCTTTCACATGAATGCCAGACATTATTCTGCAGACTACTTTACATTAATATAACAATATATTCATTGTATACGCACAGAATCGAGGCGAGTCGTTACTCCAAAGAAACAACGGTGATTTCGGCACATTGCGCGACAAATGATTTTGTATCAACGATCGACTATAAATTTACAGGTTTTCAGTAAACGATTCTTTCTTTTTACTCATAAATTCTATGAAATGTTGTTACATTTTTGTTATCCAATCCACGCGTTCATTTCTTTAAGGCGGGCAATTGGATTGAATGAAACGGAACGAGAGAAAAATACAAAAATGAAGAAATAAAAAATTTCTTTGGATTACGTTTTTGACATTCAAATTATATAATTCAATTATTACATTCAAAGTAGAGATCTATTTTGTAAAAAAATAGTCTTAAAGTCTTTAAATACAATGTACAATATGGAAAACTATTAAGGGAATTCACAAACATATATGGAACTACAAAACTGAATGTCGTAATCTTCTCTGAACAAAATATACATGCGACTGAGGACTGCTTGTGAATTGAATATTCAACCTAACTAGCATGAATGCTGCTTCATTTCGTTTATGTTTTTTCGAAACGTATATAAGTAAACCCTCTTCTGGCTTAATCTAATTTGTTCTTCTCCATTCTAAACACAAAAAAAAATAATTTAAAAATTCAATGATAAAAGTGTTCACATTTGATAAATTTGTATACATGTTCAGATTTTGTTGAGAAGTTTGCTCACAGAAATCCATTTAGTCTTCAGTCATATAACTAAGAGTCAATAACTAACGACACTTCTTTTCTGACGTAATATCGTTTTCTGTCTCTCTATTTTATTTTTACTTCGTATTGGTATTTCACTTTCATCTATTAGCTTAGTACCAGAAGCATAATAGGATTGTTACTTTTGGCTGTTTTCGGTGCTGTAACTACGTGCTCGAACTCGGATCACATTAGCGACAGAAAGCAATCTCTCTATTCATAATAGACCTAGATGATAAAAGGAAATTTGTATTGGAAATTATATAAATAATAAAATTCTAGAAAACTGATTTCTTTGCAGTATTGTTATCTGGATTATCGTTCGTTCTTATTTTCTCCGTTTAATCTATTTCGTAGATTTTAGGTTCTTTTGTCATCACTTTCCATCATCGATCTGCTAAACTTGTTCCGTTTCCTCCTCGACTTATTCGCCTTTTTTTCTATCAGAAAATGCCCACCATTTGCGTCACTTCATTCAATCGGTTTCCTCCTTAATCATCATTGTATTTAATCTGGTGGTTCTTTCTCATTCAGAAATAGATTTCTCATTCCACCTCTTATACATACACGGTCCCATACTTTCTCTTTTCGTGCAGTCCCTTCATCCTCCCTCACATCTGTATGCTCCTCTCTCTCTCTCTCTTTCTCTCTCTCTCTCTCTCTCTCCATATTTTGTTAATTTTTCACGGTCACGGGGTATTTCATGCAAGGTCGATTTAATGTCAGCGAAAATCCAGCTTGCCAAAAAGAATTACTTAAGATGGAACAAACAAAATTTTCAGTTCTCCACTAACTGAACAAATACATGATATTTTATTTATTTATTTATTTATTATATTTAGTGAGTGTTTTACTTTTTTTACCTTAAATAAGGCATATTGCCACTTGGGTGTAAGGAGTTGCTATTTGAGAGCATGTCTACAAGGACACTTTGTAAAGAGTTAAATAAGGAGATGTCTATTCACATTACATTTAAATATCTGGAATAATACAATCAGGAAAAAGAGACCCGGAGGGAATTCCAAAATCTATCAGTTTCATGGGAATCAATTATTAGAGTAGAAGGCGTTTCGGCATCTAGGGACCTCTGCAGTTAATGGGTGGGATTTTGCTGCTTGCCGGGTTAGCTAGGAAGTATTTACGTAAAGAGGAGACAAGTGCTACGAGTTCGTCAGAGCATATTCCCTTAAAGTACTTGAAAACATGCATAGGGATGCAATATTATGGCGAGGAGACAAAAATTGGAGCTTGATTGATACAGCGTGATTTATTAACGACTCTTCTTGTCTGGGAGTGAGAAACTAGCGGTAGATGCACCAGTCCAGATATGGCAACAAAACCCCCATGTATGGGCGAATGGTGGCTTTGTAGAGACATAGGATACTTTCAAGTGTGAGTAGATTTTTAGCACGTTAGAGAAATTCTGCTTTATTTGACAATGTCTCAATGTATTTCTTCAAATGTCTCTTAACTATAGATATTAAGCAGAGAAGTTTGAACGAAGTGCGGTGGTTGAGGAGGTTTCTTGTAATTGTTAAAGGAAATAAGCTTACCTTAAATATTTCCATCCATTTATATCCCTATTCCACTACGGACTAGAGGCCATTCTATGATACCGTCGTATATGCTTTATTTCCATATAACGTTTCCCTTTTCGTTTTGTTTTATATTCTCTTGTGCTTTCTCTTACTAACCCGTTTATGCTTTTCTATCTACTCTTTCTCTCTCTCTCTCTCTCCTTCTTCTCTCTCTCTTTACTTCATGTATCATTATTCCCATTACCATTTTCTATTTATCGATCTCTTTCCCCTTCTATTTCTATCTCTGTTCTCTCTTTATCTATCTATCTATCATGTGTTTTCTTTTCTCCTCTATTCATCTTCTCAATTCTTCAACTTTTCTTCGTCTTTAGTTTTCTTCTCATTTCTCTGCCTAATGTTTTTATATTAGAACAGGGCAAAGGGGATAAAATTGGAGACAAAAGGAAAATAAAGACAAATACAGAGGTAAAAACTTCATATTGGCTACATTATTCCTATCTCTATTTTTTCTCGGCATCTACTAAAAAAAGAGCGATAAGGTGTGATGCATGACATGATTTCAAAACCGTTATCAGTTTTAAGCTGACAACGAACGCCCAGATGTCGAACAACTAATACGACGTAGCGGTGACAAAAAGAAAAATCAACCAAAATGAAAAGAGTTACACGTTGGCGCAAGCGTTTACCCTCTTTCATCCTACAGAAAGTGTGGTCAATTTTTATGACGTGTCCCAGCGTATTATAAACACTCCAACCTCCCC
This sequence comes from Euprymna scolopes, assembly GCF_053919585.1. Lineage (NCBI taxonomy): Eukaryota > Metazoa > Mollusca > Cephalopoda > Sepiida > Sepiolidae > Euprymna > Euprymna scolopes. The sequence continues at coordinate 75,816,310 of NC_136499.1, read as the reverse complement.
ATATTAAGAACGGCTTTCGGAATAAACACCTCTCCAACCTCCCCATGTTAAGAACGGCTTTCGAGGTTGGAGGTCTTTATTCCAAAAACCGTTCTTAGCATGGGGAGGTTGGGGTGCTTATAATACGCTGGGGCACGTCATCCAAATTGACCGAAAGGTTCATCAGACAATTATTCTCATAATGAGTGTTATCTGCACAGCGTTTAGGTTAATGTAACTTTCGACCATCGTCAGATGTTAAAGTTGCCATGTTTTAACAGGAAAAAAGGAGAGGGATAGCCCTACATACTAAAGTTTCGAATTTTTGGATCTAGTTAAAAGTAAGTTTAAACGAATTATAAATATAATTTAATTATCAGGAGAACATAGGGTGTATAATTGTTAACTTATTATGATTAAATTTTTAAATCCATCAACTAATTGTAAGTTCCTAAAAAACATAATATTTAAACAAGGAGATTGCTGGTTTCGATATGGCTAATTGCATGTTATCCATTTTTTAATCAGATGTAGTTTATAATTTTTTGATTTTTGATATGTTATCATTACGACTGGGAGGAGATAAAAAATACTCCATGCATGGAGTATTGTTGCCACATCTGGGCTGGTGCATCTACCACTAGCTTTTCCTTCTTGGATAGGGTCCAAAAAAAGGTTGTCAATCTAATCGGTACCACTTTATCAACTAACCTCCAGTCCCTGTTCCACCGCCGCAATGTTGCATCACTGTGCCTGTTTTACAAATATTTTAATGAATGTGTTCTAATGAACTCGTTTCACTTGTACCCCCTCGACGTACATATCACTGACAAACCCGCTTAGCAATAAGATCTCACCCCTTCACTGTGGTTGTTCCTAAATGTCAGAAAGCTTTCTATTCTAATAGTTTCTTCCTTCGAACAGCTAGACTTTGAAATTCCTTCCTGCTGCCTGCTTCCCTGGCTGTACCGATATGCAGAAGTTTAAATGTTACATAAACAAATATCTTGTTAATCTTTCCTAGACATGGCCCCAAATAGTAGCCTCTTATATCCAAGTGGCGATATGCTTTGTAAGGGGTGAACATGAGTTAAAAAAAAGTGGGGGAGAGAAAGAAAAGCAAGAAAAAAGAGAAGGAAAAAGAGAGAGAAATCTAAGTTTTATTTATATATGTAAGAAGGAAAAAAAGACATGATAAAGGGGGACAACTCTAAAAATTCGGTGATTTGGGGGATTATCCTTGAAATTAATGGGTAATCTATACTCCTATAAATACGTTTTTTTTGTGTGTGCATTGATATTCGTATTAAAAACCCTTTCTCTATTTTATTTAAAAAGAAAATACAACTTTCTTATAAATAGGCCGTGGAATTGCATTCACTAGCAAAAACTCAACTGATTTGCATATACTTTTAAACTTTCATTTTAATTAATTCCATATTAGTTTTTCGGTTTTCTTATGGGATGATCATCTTTAGTTAACAATTACGTGTAATTATATTCATGCAGATGTTCTACTTGATTTACACTTGCATAATAGTTGCGTAAAAAGTTTATAGTAAACACAGAACTGTTTTCATATATATTTATGTATGCGTACATATTTTTGTTTAAAAAGTTTTGCCTACCAAATTCCTCCTAGAGTTTTTAGTCTACAGATATGAAACTTCATATGTAAGGTATTTGAATACACACGAAACTTTATATTTGGGTTTTAGCCCGGAAAAATCGGTGCAAAAGTGTGAAAATTAAAAAAATAAAATTCCCATGTAAAGGTCGAACGTCAGCATTACGAGTGCTTAATGTAGTAGCTATTGGTTAATGTTTTAATTTTTAGCCTTGGAATAAACATGTCTTCATAACCCAGTCATTGACGGCAGAGGCAAGAATAGGTCGTCAGCTGAACGTTTTGGCTTCGATTCTCGGTGGTGGCGCACGAATCTTCTTTTTTTTTTACTTTTTAAATCATTACTATATATTGCGTCCAATATAATCTATAATATAAATATCACATGTCTGTTTAAATGTATGTATGTGTGTATGTTCGTCTGAGTAAGACTTTCGACAGATGTAACGGATTTTAATAAAATCGGTATCGCTTTGAAGCTCAACACTTCGGACAACGGATATCGAAAAATTGGCTACAAACATTACAAAGCTTCTTTATATCTCACTCCCTATCACAAATGGTTCCCAACCCGCAAGAACAACACGTATCATTTCTAGATCTGTTTTTGACCACAGTTCCCGATGATTGTATAACAAATGCCGGCAGCCCACTTGGGAACGCTGATCATGCAGTGATAATGGTTGGAATCGCCCAAAACTCTAGAGCTAAAACTGAAGAGCCAGTGCTCAAAACAACGAGATATTATAAAAAGGCTGACTGGGAAGCCATCAGAGATCTTATCAGAGATGCCCCATGGGAAAATATTTTTCTCTTCCTGCTGAACAGTGCGCAAATGAGACCACTGAATGGTTCAAAACAGCAATTGAAGCGCATGTCCCCATGCGGAAATTTTATAGCAAGCTTCGCTCTCCCCAATAGTTTACTTTGAATTGCGCAACTGCCATTGCTCAAAGGCAGCATGCATACTACAGATTTAACCGACATAAGTCCAGTTCAAACAGACAGAAGTTTATAGAAGCTAGAAGTAATGTTAAGAAAGAAATAGCGACAGCTAAGAGACAATTTACTGAAACCACTAAAAAACGCTTCGAAGCACAAAAATTAGGAACTCGTGACTTCTGGAAAATATACAACAGTGTAGTAAATAATGGGCAATCAACAATTCCCCCACAAACCAACAATTACGAGGTTGTTTGCTCAGCAACCCAGAAGTCTAACATGCTTGCCAGTCGGTTTGCCTCAAACTCCACACTGGACCCTCTCAACCACCCCCTACCTGAATTTCCTATGCGGACAGACGCCACGCTAGACGATCTGAAAATGACCCCTGCTCTGTTGCAAGCTATTATAAAAACTTTGACACTTCAAAAGCATGTGGACCCGATCTCATCCCAGCTGTGCTATTAAAAAAGTGTTCAACCGAAGTAGCTCCAGTTGTCTCCAAACTCTACAACAAATGCCTTAATGAATCTTGCTTTCCGGGCTGTTGGAAAGCTGCTTCTGTGGTACCAGTATTCAAGAATTCTGGCGAAAGAACTAACCCATTAAATTATCGCCCCATTAGCCTCCTCCCACTTTTCGCCAAAATATTTGAGACCATAATTAACCATGCTCTAGTCCATCACCTTACAGATGCTAAACTTCTGACTGACCAACAATATGGATTTAGACAAGCTCGTTCCACAGCAGACATCCTAACTGTAATCTCCGAACGTATATACCACTCACTGGACAAAGCCGGGGAGGGCAGAGCGGTAGCTCTAGATATATCTAAGGCTTTTGACAGGGTATAGTATGAGGGTCTCCTCAGGAAAATTAGATCATACGGTATCACTGGTAGAATACTAAAAATAATTAAATCCTTCTTAGATAAGAGAAAAATCCAGGTTGTCCTCGAAGGTCGTACATCTAAACAATATGATATAAATGCGGAAGTGCCCCAAGGGTCTATCCTTGGACCTCTGTTGTTCCTAATATTCATAAATGACCTCCCCGACAAAATTGCTTCTGAGATGGGTATATATGCTGATGACACTACACTCTATAGCAGGCACGACAGGAAAACAAATGAACACATATCTAAAGAAATGGCAAAAACACTAGAGGATGACCTCCAATCTGTAGTAGAATGGGGATAAAAATGGATTATCACGTTCAATGCCGCCAAGACTAAACTAGTTTCCTTCAATAATTACAAGAAACCTTCTCTACCACCAATAGCAATGGCCAACTGTTTATCTGAGAGTACATCTTTCAAACTCCTTGGCCTAACGTTCACAGGACACATGAATTAGAACAATTACATTGAAAGCATTGCCAGGGCCGCTGCAAAGAAGGTAGGCTCTCTCTACCGTGCTAGAAAATTACTAACACCTGAAAGTATCCTTTACCTCTATAAGGCCACCATTCGCCCATGTATGGAGTATTGCTGTCATATTTGGGCTGGTGCATCTGCTGCTAGTCTCTCGCTCCTAGACAAGATTCAAAAGAGAGTCGCTAATCTGATAGGCCCTGAACTGGCATCTAAGCTTCAGCCTCTGTCCCATCGACAATATGTTGCATCCCCCTGCCTTTTCTACAAGTATTTTAATGGATAATGCTCTGACGAACTGCAAGCACTTATGCCCCATGACGTAAGCACCCTCGACAAACCTGACAGGCAGCCAAATCTCACCCCACACAGTAGCGATCCCTAGATGTAAAAGATATTTCTACTCCAGTAGTTTCTTCCCCAGAACCGCTAGACTTTGGAATTCCATTCTAGGTCCCTGCTTCACCAACTGTACTGACGTGCAGAAGTTCAAGTGTAACGTGAACATAAATCTTGCTGCCCAAATCCCCACATAGTACCATAGTAAATGTTACCCCTGGTAGTAGCCCCCTACACCAAAGTGGCAATGTGCCTTGTTTGGGGTAAAAATGTAATAAAATAAAATAATTACTTCACAGTCAACTAGGCACTTTTCTATGGGAAGAGGTCGCTTTTTCGACGATATTTCCTAAAGCCATCCTCTCTTTTCGATTAACTAGGCTTAATTTAAACTTACGTAACTTTCGGTTTGGCGATGGGCGCAACAGCAAAGACGTCACTTTCTTTTTTCACGTTCTTTTCCTCCTTCGCAGTACGGGTTCGAGCCTGCCTACTACTATTTTTTGTGCTCAACACGAACCTTTAAACACCCGGGCAACGCCGAGCAACGCCGAGCAACGCCGGGCACTCAGGCTAGTTTCTAGTAAAAGACAGGAGGTGAAGAAGAAAACATAAGTGAATTCTAAAGGTGGAGATAAAAAAAACTCTAAATATGTGATGAAGTTGTGTTCATGTCATTAAAGCTTGACTGGGTTGTTAATGTATGTGGGTAGTCATAAATTTATGGTAATGTTCCCATATGTTGTAGGTTTTAAACTTATGAGATTATATTTTTCTTATTCTACTGAAGACTGGTTAATGTGAATTTTAATTGACAGTTTTCATATACTATTGAGTTCAACGCTGGGATGACTTAAAATATTGTTATAATCTAGCATATGCGCCGCCACTTTGAGTCGTCTTATCATCCTAGATCGTCATCGATCATTTCTATGATTTTTACTTCATCTTACAATGATAGATGGATACCTTTTTCTATCTATATATTGTCTGTCATTCCTGAGTTTTCAATTTCTCGAGTATTACAGTGTTTCAGTGTTCCTCTAGCCTTACTCTTAGAGGTCAACACGTCTCACCTTTGTAGAGTTTTTCACTTTTACACAAAATCTCATAGACACAGTTTCTGGTCATGAGTCCTTCGCTCGGGGATCTGACTAGCACCAAGATTTTTTAGAATGGTGAGTTGCTCCTGAATACTGTCTTGATATACTATGAACTGCATTTTTTTCTGATAGGCGTTCTGTATATGGTGTCGTTTGGTGTTTGGTCTAGATTTTCTGGAGCTGATATCATGCCCTCTGAGTAGTCATTTTGATGGAAGGTTGTTTTTAAATTTGCCATCTCCTCTTGATATGTATTATTGTCATTACATATTGATTTTGCTCGGCGTTGTAGGCATCGGAGGATACCTTTCTTTAAGTGCTGGGAATTGAAGTTCAGGTATTGTCCCCTGAAAGTTGGTTTTCAATATACAAATGACATAAAACTTTTATCAGTGCGAGTTATTAATACGAGTACAAGAATGATAGTTTGTTGTCATGTTTCTTTTCCACGGTGAACCGAATATATGGGTGGATAGAGTTCACATGGTCCAGTAAAATTTGAACGTCCTCCTGGTGAGGCTAGCGTATGAATGTATGATCCATCTATCGTAGTTACATTATTGTTTGTTTCAATGGGGTCGACCTTATTGCCAATTCCTCGAAGTTTTCCATGTATACGTTGGCCATAGGAACAATAGAGATAATTTTGCTAGGCCTTCTTCGTGTCGTTAAGTATGTAGTTTTTATGCAATGGGATAACATCTCCATTATGTTGTAAATTAGGATGCAGGTGCATGCCTTAAGTGTAGTATCTGAAGTCAGATCTTTCCGTACCATTGTTAAAGTCTCATCAGTGGAAACTTTTGTGAACAAACTACATCTAAGCTCATCATCTGGTTGGAATAAACAGAAGCGAAGCATCGTTAATTATTTTAACGAAGTGAATGTAATCCTGGACGGATTTGCATACGATTGGGGTTATTATCGTCAATAGAAATCGGCCCAAAGGATGGCATGCTGAACCTCAGACACTGGCGATGGGCCTTAATGGAATGTCGTCTATGAATCTTAGGAAGGCCATATAGACGTGGTAGTTTGCTGTAATTCTGGGCCAATTCCTTGTATTTTGCAAGGGGATAATTTGAAATATTAGTGTGCAGAGCTACCCATGTCTCTGTTTTTCTCCTGCCAAAACATGGCGAGTTTAACACCTGGCGAAGGTTGACGGTTACATCGACTGAAACCTTGTACAGATAACACTACAGGAGGGAAACGATAGTCCGATTAATCTAATCGAACATTATATGTGTTAATATATCTGCTTATATATTTTCACATATAATGTTCACTCCTAAAATAATTAATTGATCATTATAAAGTCCGGGGATAAATGCTAGATGTAAGGTGTCTTGATATGGGCTACATTTAGTTTGATACAAAATGTATAGAAAGAGAGGAGCCTTTTGTAAGAATTCTGATATTTAGATTAATTTGACGTTTTAACAATAGGTATTAGACATTAATTAATAAGTATTCAACAAATTTATGTTTTTTGAGGCATTTTAAAAGGTCTTAGGATAATAATATGGGCACAACTTTCCATTTGAAAATTAACGTATATGTATATATTTTCGCATGCATACAACAGTATTAAGTCCACTTAAACCAGCCAAAATCCAATTTCTTTCAATTTTGACCACTTAGCAGCTAATTTTACCGTTATATATGTACATGTAAAACAACGGTTCACAAAAAATGCAAAAAGTGCGACTTTGCGTCTCGAAGAAGATGCAGTTTGATAAAATGCGGACAGATAGACAGACAAACACACACATAGTGAGTTTTATAAATTAGGTTATTTTGTCACGTATTAAATATAAACTTGTTTATTTTTACTAACTGTCAAAGATTATTTAACAATTAATAATAACAACATTCGTAATATACTCTCTAGAAACTTTATGGACATATAATATAAACAGTGACTTACAATACTTAGAAATTATTTTAAAATAATAAAATTCATAAATACTATCTATATTAACGATATTTGAAGGTGAGAAATTAAAAATAAGATAGGTGGATTTTTTTTTAAATAATTATATCCATAAAATAGTGTCAATATTTTTTCACTGTTGTTTATTTGTCTTTATCCGTTGGGATCTGCATATAACGAAAATACAAATATTCCCGAGCAACGCCGCGGTGGCCAGCTAGTACATATAGGGAGTGAGGGAAGAAAGAGAATGAAGATAAGAAATAAAATCAGAAGTTACACTTAATCGCATCGTATTATGTGTAGGATCTAACGCCGTTTTCAATAACACAGAGTCGCCATGTTGATCTCTTGCTGATGTAACCAACATATTACCATGACAACGGAAAGCAAGCAGAGATGAAGTGAGAATTTAGGAGGAAGCTTGGTTGTGACTTTTCACTGTGAAGTTAGTAAAACCACTAAAACAAATAAAAGGCAAACTCATGATGACGATTTTTTACAGTGACGAAATGAGTTTTTTTTTTTCGTCTAAAACGGCTTATTTCAAGAACAAACGCTCTTCTACGTTAGATCGTGAAACTGTCCTTTTTAAACGGATAAATAAAATATTTGTAAATGATGACGTATCACAGCAAGTAGCATTTCCGACAAAATATTTTTTATTTCGGAAAAGCAATATGAGAATATCAGCACGGCGATTTTTATTACTGTCTTTATGAAATTTATATAATTAACCTTATGTCTAGAATTCTTATTCAAATTTTAATCAAATTCGATTGCATGATTTTAAATCTAGAAAATGTTTAAAATATAAGGAGTCTTAAGACGAAACTGAACCTAAGGGATTGTTGCTTAATTCGTGTATGATGATTATATTTAAAAAATGCAAATCTGAAATATTTGAATTTTGGGAAGTCCTGCCGATATTATGCCCTGAAACCGTTTAAAATACTATTCCAAATAAGTCGGACTTTGTAGAATATTTATTGATACTGTAAAGTTCTATTGCCCAAGTTTCACAAAAACTGGAGTTATTTGAATTTTCAAAAGGTCGCCACATCTTTGAATAAAACTAAATTAAACATAAGGGCTCTTTATCCCTAAAATTAACACTGATCAATTAACTAGTTTAGAGTTGGATCTCGTACATAAAAATCGATAACAATAAAAACATACTTAACTTTTAAAAGATACACACACAAAAGAAATTGACACCATGATAAACTTACGTAGATGTTTATTTAAAATGTTAACTTTTTATTGAAAATATTAAAATAAAGTGTGAATACTTATTTACTAATACTCAGGGCTAGCGGGGGGAGCAGCTTTGTCCGGGCGTAAAATACGCTTAAATATGATATTTTAATTTGTCCAGATTTCGTATATATTATTATATGGTCGTGATTTCAAAAGTAAAAGAAAATTGTATTTAGGTGCCATCAGCCAGAATCTAAACCGAAACTGTAGCATTCAAAGTTGGCGACGTTACCACTGTACCAACGTGATACGCACATAAACCGATTAAAAATTAAAAATAAACTAAAATGAATGTACAAAATGCTTAACGGTATTTTTAATTTTGACCCATTTTGAACCGCTTAAAGACAATTTTAACCGGCTAAAGACCCATAAAAGAACGGTCCATAAAAAAATCCAATCATTTGAGGCCCCTAGTACCGCTTTGCGACTTTTAGTTTCGGAAGCGATAGAATTTGAAAATATGCAGGCAGGCCGACCGACAGACTGGCAGACAGACAGACTTATAGCTGTTTAAATATTAGATTTGTAAATGCAAGCATACTTTAAGGATGCTAGTAGTGATTTCATTGGCATCATGTGGAGGGATTTTCTTAAATATTTTTATGCAGACATCTTAAAATCATGCCTTTGAGGATAGTTTCTTTTCAAAGGTTTCGATTTATTGTCTCGGAGATGTCCAATCGGATTCATATCTGACGACTGACTTGGCCACAAAAGATTTTAAATCTAATTTTGATGCAGTGCGACAATAAGGATTCGTGATTGACAATGTTGCAGGTTTTTGAAGATAATTTGAATTATTTGAATTTATCAATTTAATTCTACGTCAAAATATATGATGTTTGAATAACAAATTAATGAAACATGGTTCTCTCTAAATATTAATCACTTATCATTTTAAGATTATTTGTTGGTTTAAGATTTATTTCGATGAGGATTTATAATTTGTATTATTTAAAGAATTCGAACTACTTTTCCTATCTTGAATGATATTCTCAAAAAGATTCGGCCGATGTAGCTTACAGAGTATCTTGTTAAACTTGGAAATCTATACAGAATTTCCAATTGAATCATTCCAGATTTTCGTTCCGTCAGCCATGACTAGATAGAAATCTTAAATAAGTATTTTTTTAATCTAAGTATCCATTTCAACCTCTACAAACCTGAAATAAGATTAGCTTTAAAAGCTAATGATTTCTACTAGAATTGTCCACATGAACAATAGAAACTTGTTAAGTTTTAATCAGTTCTAAGTGAATCTTTTCTGGATGAAATTTATGAATTTATGAATGGATTTATACGTGAATCTTTATGAATGGATTTATACGTGAATTTATGAATGGATTTATAAGTGAATCTTTTCTGGATGAAATTTATGAATTTATGAATGGATTTATACTATAAAATAATTATAATTTGAATAATGTCTAAACATGTGCAACCTGTACCTTGTTGGTCGCTATGTAAAGGTTACGATAAAAAGTAAATAGAAACTAAATATAAATGACAAAACTAAATAAATTAAAATTGTTATGGACTTCTTGTAAAATAATGGAATTTAGAAATCTATATATCCATAAAAATGAAATTTTCTGTGTGTGTACATTTCCCTACCAAATTACTCTGTCCGTTTTCAGTTTACATACTCTGGATTTGACAAAAGACGTATTGAGATTTGGAGAAATCTTTATAATCGGTTTTCGGACAGAAATTTGGCTATCAAAGGGTCAAAATTAAACGATTAAACCTTTGAAAACACTATCAAACTCCTCCGACTATTTGGGGTCTAAACACTTGAAATTTTAGATGTAGGTTACTCGAACATGAATCAAACTTTTTAATTTGATTTGAGCCCAAAACAATAAATGTTAAGGGATCAAAATTGAGATCAAAGTATAAAAATTTTGACCTCTCAGCTAATTTTTGGTCTTAACGTTTGAAATTTTACATAAAGTATATTCAGATATAGGGCAAGCTTTTTAATCGGTTTTTGGCCGAACTTTGGCTACCAAGGGGATAAAGTTCAAAAGATTTTCGTTTGCGGTCTCTAGCAAACTATTCAGCAAATTTTGGATCTAAACATTTGAAATTTTATATAAAGGGGATTCAAATGTGCAGCAAGCTTTTTAAATCAGTTCTAGAGCGAACATTTGGCTGGCAAGAAGTCAAAGTTGAAAGAGTTGACCGTTTCAGACTCTACAAAACTCCTCCGCCAATTTTGGGTTCAAACACTTGAAATTTTTAGATGTAGATTACCTAGGTATGAGTCAAACTTTTTAATATATATATATATATATATATATATATATATGTATATATATATATATATATATATATATATATATATATATATATAATGTGTACATAAAGTTATGAACAGTACATAGGGTCCGAGCAAAGGATAGTATATAAAAAATAAAATAATAAATCAGAAAACACGGCTTTGCATTTAATTTCATTACGAGAATAGAAAAATAAAAGATTGACAGACTATCATTAACGAACAAATGCTTCACCCCAAACGTTAACAAACGAACTTCTATGACATTTAATTTCTTCTAGGATAGGTTTATACAATTAAAAATACTTTAAAGAAATGTGTTATTAATTGTGAAAGTCATGAATTAAATTCATTATCGGCTCATAAGGAAAGGTAAGCATTGCTCGCGAGTACGTTTACATGGATTTTGGTTTTATTTTTTAAGCTATAATTGTTTTATTTTATTTATTTTTTAATCAAATTATTTTGTTTTAAATCAGATTTAAATTTAGTTATTACGGTACCGTTTAGCAAATAAAATAATTACATGAATAAAATTATTATGAAACGATAATTAATAT
>NC_136499.1:75762408-75799908 GCF_053919585.1 Euprymna scolopes | reverse complement strand
TCTCATTCGAATAAGAATAAATCTAAGCTTTTCTCATCAGAATGTATTTGTGACATGTTTCCTGATAATAAGAACGTTCTAGAAATACAAATAAATCTTAATTGAAATTCTAAATATACTTCTGGTAATTATTAACAACGAGCTGAATAACAACTTCCGATGGCCTTCAAGTAAATTTTAATCTTCCGTTTTGCACCCCCCCCCCCAGGTTTTAAATAGCTACTTTTTCCCGATTAAAATTAGTTAACTACTATTACATTTTTGTTTTAGTTTGGAGAATGTGAAGACACACAACAGCAAGGGAAACGACCCAACTTGAAATCAATCGTTTCTTGTTTTGTTTTGTTTTTAAGCTTTCACAACTGTATTTGCCTGCTGCGAAATCTTGGTTATATGACCGTAGCTTCTTAAATATTATATTAATTCATGTTTTGAGTCAAGCATGATATTTTTAAGGGACAGAAAGAGAGAGATTGTGCGTGTGTGCGTGTGTATTGAAAAATTATACTTTTCCTGGCCTCATGTCAACTTGACATATCCCTCGCGCGATTTTAGCTCGCATGTCGATTGATTATAAATTGTGTGGGAGGCAGCGAGATCAGCAGGGGGCGGGGTAATTAACCTTTGTTCCAGTTCAAATATGTTCAGCTTTTTGAACATGTTATTGATATCTTCCTGGTTGTAGCATGTAATCATATTTTTAAAGTTCTCTTTAGCATAAAATATTTGCGATTTTCCAAATTTGATAGCAAGTTTTAGTACCTAATACACTCTTGAAAGACATTGGAATATAAATGACCTACATTCATCGGTAGTGTGCCAAATTCATATTTACTTGATGATGAGAAAACAGAGGTCTTAAATGAATTGTGAAAGAGGGTAGCTACACAAACCAATAGCTTTTTACGTTCATCGGTATCACTATATCCCCCAACAGAGGTTTTGAAAATATTGGGAAGAATTGCAATAAATTTAACATTAGACATTTTTTGAGTGTCATATGTGTTCAAATTTATCATACGGCTAAAACGATTTTATCGTCCAATAATATAAAGGAGAACTGCATTAACTTTAGCATAAAGAGCCCTTGGAATGCCAGATATAATCATTTTTAACTAGCTTAACAGTCTTCAGCGATAATAAATGTATTTTGGATTTTTAAAAAATCAATGCCTATCTATATAAAATAAACTAATACAATTGCTGAAAACATAATTTACTAGTTTGATGCCGTTGTGTTTCAGAGCTTTATTCTAGGCTCAACATTGTGTCTTCTGTAAATAAATACCTCCCAGAGAATATTATTAAAAAAATAACATGTATGCTGATGACACCACCCTCTATTCTGGTATCGCTTCTCATCGCTCTTTCTCGGATCAGTTGAAATATGCAGTTGATTTAGAAGTTGATTTGGGTTCTTTTATAAACTGGAGTATGAAATAGCTTATTTCGTTTAATCATGTTAAGACTCTGCTATTGCTCTTCAATCGCAGACGTGCCCCTGTTCTTTGTGAGATTCATATCGATGGCGTTCTTTTCGATGAAAAATCGAGTCTAAACCTTCTTGGTCTCTTTTTCTCATTAAATCTTTCTTGGAGTTCATATATTTTATCCATTGCTATTTCTGCTTCTAGTAAAATCGGTTCTCCCTATCACTCTAAACACTTGCTCACATACGAGGCTACTCTTTATCTCTACAAATCCACTATCAGATGATGTATGGAGCACTGTTGTCATAGTTCGGCTGGTGAATCTGTGTTTCATTTGAAGGTTCTTGATAAACTGCAGAAACATATCTGTAATTTGATTGGCGCCACACTTTCTTCTGCATTGATACCTCTCCTCGACAGACGTAATGTTGCTAGTCTCAGTCTTTTCTACAAATACTATTATGGCCTATATTTATCAGAATTGTCTGCTCCTTTGTTCCAGCTTGTTTGATTTGTTATTCTAGGAGTCTCCATCCATTTGTTGTTTTAATACCTCATTGTAATGCATTTTCCCTTTCCAGTAGCTTCTTTCCAAGGACGGTAAATTGTTGAACTCTATTCCTGTTTACTGTTTTCATTTTACCTACAGTCTTGGTGTTTTCAATGGCACATTCTGATATGTGCTCTCGTGTTCTTAAAGACTAAAACTTTTTATCCGTTGTTTTTAAGAACAGCTGCATTCTCACTGAAGTCTGAAAGATACAAAAATTTCATTGGCTCAAAAGGATAACGTCTTAGGAAAGTATTCATATTTAAAATAGTCAGCAGTGCAATTGGTGTTTGCAAGAGTGAAATATATGCAAATCTGCATAGGAAAGCGATAATAGCAAATGTGATTATATATGCGAATAACCACGTGATCGGAGGGTTTAATTAATGACATCCATTCCTTAAACTCATTGCATTCATGTTCATACATTAAGTTAGTTAAGCAGAAGACAATCTAAGATTGTTTCGCGCTTGCACGTGACAATAGCTGATCATGACGAATATCCAACAAATACTCAAATGCACAAATACAATCGAATGTCATTTTTTAACGAACATTTAAATTATTGGGATGATGCTATCAATTACGTATGGAACGAGATTATATTGACTTATTTATTTCATTATAGCAGGAAATGTTTTCTAAAATTATGGGGATTTAGACATGCATGGACAGATAAGTAAGAAGCAATAAGAAATGGAAAGATAATGTCGATATTTAATATATTAATTAATTATATGTGTGTGTGTGTGTGTGTGTGTGTGTGTGTGTGTGTTTAGAGGTACAATAAAGCGATACACAGGGTTTAATTATTTTACTGACTCGACACTTTCAAAAGAGTTTCGTTCTTATTTTGCTGTTATACAAAATACAAATGACCATTTAGTCATTTTTTTATTTTTTGTTTATATATTGGATTTGTAATTTGTTTTTACGTTCTATTGATTAGCTCCATTCCCCATTTTTTCGTAGTATTTATGATTTGTTTGTAATATTTCCTTTTTAACTTGTTTTTTCTTTATCAATTTCTCTCCTGTTTGGCACCATTATTTTTTCTTTCATTTGTTGTTCATTTTATTCATAAAATGTCAATTCGTTCTTAATATTCTTTACATTTTCTGTTCTTTTCCCCTTCCTTCATTCTCTCATATTGTAATTTCCTTCCTTTCTGATTGTTTCTTTCTTTGCGCATAAACAGACGATGTTCGCAGCCATGACACTTGAAATAAACGGCGATGTAATGGATCGAAACCGAGATCAAACAAATGTTCTATCGCATTGATTAATCACCTAAAAACAGTGGCCAGTGATTTGTTTTAGTTTTTATGAATCCTTTTCTGAACCGCGATTGGGTTCAGCTAGGTTAGAAAAGGGTTACTAACAAGGGCAAACGTGCCAGTGTAAAGAGACCAAGATGCATTGTAAATGTTTTAGTGCATTGTAGTAAAGTGTTGTTTTTTGTTTTTTTTGTTTTTTTAACGGTTTTACCTTTAAAGTATAGTCGATGCGATACGGCAAAACATCAATTTCGATTGCCACTGCCTAATTGTTTTAAGGCTATCAAGTTTATGCTGTGTAACTCGGGTTAATATCGTTGTCGAAGTTTCTATTAACCTTCCTTCGCTGTGCGATTTTGCCCATTCACATGTGTACATTTTAATTAACAAATAAAACGAACACGTATTACGAAAATAAAACGAATAGCTTTTTCACTTACATAATTACATCTCTTGCCTTTCTTTCTCTCTTTCTCTCTTTCCTTCTTCACTATATTATTACCAACTTTTAACAGTGGAAGAAATGGTGTAAACAACACACATTTCGGTGACTTGTTACAATTTAGATTGCTTTCGGATTTATTTCCTTTTATAAAAGGCACATTTTTAATAATCATAGAAATCTCATTTTTAACGACTGTTTTTAATAGGTAGTGTCAGTACCATTTTGATCTATAGATTACATGTCCTAATCATTTGTAAACAAATACATGCGATAGATTACAAGTGATATAAACCAAATCCAAAAGAGATTTAAATGCTATTTGGAAATTTATAAATCCTTAACTCACAAATGACCGATTATTTGCCATTTTTTAATACGTCTATACTTTCGCAAACCGTTGAATTTGTAACCTTGTTTGTTTGTGTGCTGCATAGCGTTGGCATTGCTTGACCAATCATCACCGAACTTGCTCAAAATATCGGCCATGATCTAACTTAGAACAGAATTTTGGGTTGGTTGGTTGTTTTTGTTTTACGGCATATCAACCCTTTTCGGGTTATTTAATGCCGAATCCAAATATTTTGAAGAAAAAATTTTTTAATAGAATATATTTGTTGTTTTCAAATCAGTTTCTATTTAACCCATAGTTGGGACCCAAACAGGTACTACCACTCCGGGTCAGAGTGGACCTGGGAGCAATGGTAATTAAAGGGTGGCTCCACACTCCCCAAAGCCCGCAAGCTGGGGCCTCACCACTGGATATAGTTTAAGGTCATATCCAGAACCTGAATTTTGGGATATCTAGTTCAAAGGTCACGGGTCAAAATAACAGAAAAGATAAATCACACTTTGAGTGATAATTTCAGTTCTATTTATTGTAAACTTGGCCAATTTTGCAACTTATGAAGCCCTACATTGTATATGACCTTGATCTTTGAAAATTCGATCAAATTTGACATTTTGGTGTATTTTCAATTTGGCATGCGGAGATATGCAACTTTTCGACTCATTTTTGTTCTTGTTTCAATTGTGTATATTTATTTTCATACAATTTTAAACATATCAATTTATATTGTTTTAAAGTGATTTGAGATTTTCACTTATTAATTCATTTTCCTAAAGTTTGTTCAATAAAAAGGTAACAAATGCAAAATTTAATTATTTGTGTATAAAATCATGATAATGTTGAAATAATACATTTATTTAATAAAAAAAATTAGTAATTTCTATGTGCAATTGTAGTGGCACATCTAGGAATGTACCATTGTTAACTATTTGGTTTAAGTTTAATTTCTTTAGAGAGTATATGGCTGTCTATGCCAATAGTTAGCCAATCTGACACATCCTTTTTGAACATGAAGCGCAAGAGTATATTTTATATGAACGTACGAAAACTGTCTCAGTCAGCCATCCGGTAGCGATACACAGTGCGATGGAGAGGGACGCCTGAGGACATTTTACTCTTTGTTTTAATCTTAATTGAGACAACAGAATGATCGAAAAATCCCCATGGAGACATTACAGAGGATGAACACAATTTAGGGGAGGTGGTTAGAAAAAGATCTAGGAGGCTTGTAAGTCGCCCATAACCATCGGGAACGTGAGTGGGTTCGTCAAAAATCTGAGTTAGATCATAAGCAAGGAAGAAATTCTGACACAAACTCCCTTCATAGTCTTTGTTGTTTGTGTTAACCAGCCATTCAATGTTGCGAATGTTGGAATCTCCACAGACGTGAATGTTGGTTGAAGGATGGGCAGTCAGGTCATCATCAATCTGTTCTGTGATACGCTCAAATTTAATGATATCATCGTTGTGGGTCCGGTATAGAGCAAATAGATAAGCCCTGTGTAAGTGCTAATTGGAAGTACATCTTTAGGATCTACTTTGGAGATATCCATATCGGAGAGGAAGCTATCCCTTATGTATGCACATTGTATTCCGTGGCTATGGAAGTTTTGGTTGTCAGATTTGAAGATTAAATTAGAATAACCTTTGAATGAAGAATCGTCTAAGGGAACAGTTAATCTACTGCCAGTTTCGCAATGGAACAACAGGTTAGATTTGGTCTCCTGTAATTGGATTTCAACCTCTGAAAAATTGGAATGTAGACCCCCTGATGTTAGAGAAGGACACCTGATAGTAAGAGTCTACGTTGGATATTGGGGATCTGAGTTTAATCTTTTTAAAATTGTTTTTTCCGTTCGTGGCAAAGATGGGAAGTTCTGTGGAAAAGGTCAGAATTGTTTAGAGAGGACCATGAAGAGAAAGAAAGAAAACGATAAAAATTAAAGATTTTTTTGTTGCCGAGTGACAGGGAGAAATCCATAACAGTTCCTACTAATATGGCATTGAGAAACCTCACAAGAGACTTTTTACCTGCTGATAGGAGAGCCTTTTGGGGAGTTAGACCAAGGTTCGGATTCCTGGCTTTTAGGCGGATAATGCCAGACCAATTTAAAGCGTTTACCCCCAGCATCCTTATTAGTGACATGGCAACAGAAGTAGGAGTATCGATGGACAGAAAGAAAAGCTCAGAAGGTTGTCTTTACTTTTCATACGAAACTGATGATCGGAAGGACAAAATTTTTTCTCCCCTTTGTCAAAAACATTGTTCATGGAAAATGAAGACTGAAGGAAAACATAGGCGAAGCAAGAGTTACACAATGCTTTTTCTACTCTCCATTATAAATACGAAGAAAAAGTAAAAAAAAAAAAAGAAGCAGACTAAGTATTGTACTTAATATCAATTTCTAAGGATATTTTATGGAAAAATTTCCGCTAGCACGTCAATACTACTTCTTGGAGAGGAAATCTGGGACATATATTTAAAAATAACTGCTTGTCTCATCATCGTCAACGATTACTGGTTTACGTTTATTTATCTGCCTTTTCCGGTTTCTTACACGTAAATAACAAGTTGAAAATAAGAGCAGAGATTTTTAAATCTGCTTCTACTGCTAAAATGCCTCCTTCATTTGCCAGTTCAGTGAATAATCACAAGTTTTAAGACATAAAGCAAGAGAATACAGATCGATTAATTTGCTTTATAATTAACTAGCGGGGGTGCCCAGCGTTGACTGTGTGTTTGTAGATATGTGTTGGGGGGTAGATAACAAAAAAAGAGTTTTGGTAGGTAGGTAGGTAGGATCAAATCAAAAGCCTTGAGGCGAAGGTGGAAAATAAAAGATGCATAAATAAAACTTTCCTCCATTCCTTGTTTTGCTTATCGGAACCACCACAGACAAAACTTGCAATATGCACTTGCTTTATAGTTGTCAGCGATTCCTGATTTATTGTTACATTTTACTTCGATCGAAATTCTCAGAAATCAAGGGGCCGCCATTCCTGCGGCTAACACTTGATCCATATATGAGATAGATTTTCGAATATTCCATTAAAGTTTTCATTTACATCTCAAACACTGAGTTAGTAAAGAAGTTGAGAACATACTTTTCCACTCCTTAATTGACCATGTAATTAAGTATACCTTTTTTGTGGTCTTTTGGTCCTACTGGATTCTAGGACAAGAATTCATCTAATCTGGTGGAGTATCAAGCTTCGTGTTGTTACTTCAGGAAACATCACTTGGAGAAGGTGCATTATTCCTCGTACAAGTACAGTGTGGGTTAGCCATACTTATAATATCTTATTTGACCTGTGAGTACTATGTGATTTTGAATATTTAGCCAGAGTTTACTTGTAGGGAAAAGTATTCTCATGCCAGGTTAGTAAATGGCGATGTATTTACCCTATTAATTGCATCTCGAAATTCCATGGCTTGTTTTCATTGGTGTTAACAATTAAAGAATAGCATTTTGTTGAAATATTTCCAGAAGGAAATTCCTTACAGATTCCCGTATTGAACAAAAAGATTTTCGAATTCGGCAAGATGCACATGAAGAAAGTCGGGGCTTACATCGTCCGAAACGCTGCAAGAATAACATATTGAATAAGAATAGCATCTCGATTAATCCAAATAATATAATGGCATTTAAAGTTTATATTTTCTGTTTGTTTTTTATTTTTTATTTTTGTTTTGTTTTTTTCGTATCGCAAGCGTATGATTTGTATGTTGCAATGGTTTCCGCTTCATTGTGCAACTGACCAAGCACATAAACCAAATAAACTGTAGTTTGCAACACGTTAATGAAACTCAAAGGATTATCTCTTGTTTTTCTCTCTCTCGCTCTCCCTCTCTCTTTCTCTCTCTCTTTCTCTCATTCTCTCCTAACACCATTTCAGATCGCGTCATCTCTCTTTTGACCACCCTCTGACTGCTGTCCCGTAGTAAAAGATTCAATATGTCTTCTGATTTCTGAGCGTTTGTGAAATGAGTTCCACTAGAATTGTTGGAATAATAAAGATTAAGTCGAAATTCCATTCGCTGGAATTTGTTTGTTCAGCGTGTGAAGTCTAGTGTGCATCGTTCAGATCATCCTCTGATGAAATAAATCCTTCCTGTCACTAACATAAAGTGGCCGTTTAGTTGTACAAAGTTAATCTTCTTTCACGTATAAAAGCAGGAAGTGTCTCTCAAGCTATGCGTTTTCCGACACCAACTAAATAATGATTTAGTTGATTAATCGCCGTGTAGAGGGGAACAGAGTAAAAAAAAAATCGTTTATTTAAGTAATTAATTTTAGATTAGACCCAAGTGAAATTTTATTACAAGCACAACCTTCGCAGTGTAACAGTCAACTACAAGATGTTAGTTTCGTTTAACATTGTTGAATGAGAAAGAAAGGGTTACAAATACAGGTGCAGACAATATTCTACGTTTATTTATAATAAATAGGGCTAGGACAACAGCATATTCTTTTCATTGTGTTGACTCTAGAGTGTGTATCCGTTGACATCTTATGCTTTTATATAGAATGATGTGGTTCTCGGTTCATTAGCTGTGTTTAACTATGTCAGATTTATACTCTATAGTCAAAACAATGAGAAGAACATTCTGTTGTCATAGCCCTAATAATAAAAATGTACTTTTTTGTTATGGAAAATGCTAATCTATTATTATATTTAAGCTTAGTTAATCAGCGTTTATTTTTTAATGTTTTATAATATCTTTATATATATATATATATATATATATATATATATATATATATATATATATATATATATATATATATATATATATATACACTAGCAAATATACCCGTCATTTACTGGGTTCAAAAATAGCCTACAGAAAATGGACTATGATTTATGAAAGTATGATAGGTTATGAAAAGGAAGGGTTGCAAAGAGGTAGCTTCGAATTTGGGGGTATCAAAACCAAAGCAAAATATGATGAAAGTAAAAATAAAATAGATAAACCCCATAATTTATTATACCATACCATATGATGAAAGTAAAAATAAAATAGATAAACTCCATAATTTATTATACCATACCTGTTCACACTGAAACACTTATCACAATATTCTGTGGATCTATATTAAAAAACCTTGTTAAACTTTGTGACATATTTCCATTCTATAGGGGTCAGGCGCGAACGAGCACCCTATAATTTTATTATACCATATTTCTTAAAACTGAAACATAATTATCAAAGTATACTTACGTAGGTAAATATAAAAAGTCTTTATTAAGGTGTGTACCTATTTTCATTCTATGGAGGCCAGGCGCGAACGCAGACCCCACAAGTTTATTATACCATCCCTATTTAAGTTAAAACATACTTATCAAAGTATTCTTATGTACATCTATATCAAAAACACTTGTAAATGTTTGTTTTTTTTTTAATTTTTTTATTTCCATACTTTGTGGAAAATGTGAGAACGCAGACCCCAAAATTTTAATGAATCATCATTATGTCAGATCAAACATACCCATTCCTGTGTCTCGATACATCTTCTATCCTTATATGTAATCAGTTTTCTGTAATAATCAACCATATAGGAGCCTATTCGTGACCAGACACACACACACACACACATACACACACACACACACACAGACGTTCAGCTTTATATATATATATATATATATATATATATATATATATATATATATGCTAGTCTAGCGACACTGATGAGTTGTGATACAACGAAACAAGACTGTATGTCGATGACTACACACACACACACACACACACACACATTATATATATATATATATATATATATATATATATATATATATATAATCTTCTAATCTGGTTTATTCCTTGTAAAACATTTACACAAAATTTGTTTTATATTACAACAAACAAAAATTTTATTCTTCCTTTGTGAGCATCAGGCGAAATTTCCATGATCAGAGCTTTCTTGCAAACTGCTCGTTTGTGGAACACGTTACCTCAGAACTGCTTTATTATAGATTACAACGTTATCATCTTTAAATCCAGTTTCAAAAGTTTCTTTTTGTCATAAATCACTAGTCTCAATTTTCTAATAAGGTTCTTCATCTCTCCATTGATGATAATTCCATCCCACAATACTTATCTTCGAGTGACTTTTGGCCGTAATAAGCAGTGCCTCTTTAAAAAGGTTACATTAAAATCAATGATTTAAAATAAACTAAGGACATTCTGTTAAAGAGTAAAGGGCAACTGATCAATATGAACTTGTTATTTATCCAAAAGTACAATATATAATATATAATAGAGAAAAATGTTAAAAAAATAGCTAATTTACTTAAAACAGTTGGCAACACAAAACTATGATGAGATGAGGTTGATGTTGAACGCCATCAGGGAAAAGAAAATAATGAATAACCCTTCTGGAGACATGACCAATGATGACCAATCTGTTGGTGGTTCGTTGTTGAATTAATACAGTGAATTTCTGCATCGTTCGTCGTTATCGACTGATACTTAGATCCAATCTATGAAGAACATAAAATTTGACGACTATCGATATAGTTCATACATTAGAGCCGCGAAAATGAGCATGAGAAAATGCATTTGTTAGTACTGAAACGATGAAATCATTGAAATATTTGATAAATAGAAGTAGGTTATGTTTTTCTTGGTTATAAATAACACCTTGTCTTCCTAAAGGAAATGCGATGTTGCATTTTCAAAGTTAACATGATCCATCTCCCGTTATCAGAAAAATGGCGAGAGAAAGAATTAGAGTGCATTAATAAATATTGAATAAAACCGACTAAAGATTAAATACATCCGCCAATCATGCAGAATAGTTGCAACCCTGCAATTTTCAGTCTGTCTAGCGTCTCTCTTCTATAATACATATCCATTGTGTACGAATCAAAAGCATCGTGCGATTTCTCTTGTTTTCATGTATTTTCTTCCGAACCATTCCAAAAATGTTAAAAAAAGCAGATTTTTGCATCGTATTATTATTATTATTATTATTATTATTATTATTATTATTATTATTATTATCATTATCATTATTATTATTATTGCTATCATTATTATTATTATTATTATTATTATTATTATTGCTATCATTATTATTATTATTATTATTATTATTATTATTTTGTTTCGTTGTCGTCTGCTTTTAATGCAATGGCTGCCATATTTCAACTAGCGAGTAGAAACGTGTGTGCAGATATTCTGGTGCTTATTGCAAGCGTCAGCTTTCTGATGTCGTCTTGTTTTTACTTGTTTATTTGTGTGTGCTACTCGGATTGCATGAATTGAGATTACTTCCATGGCTTCGTTGGAAATATTTCATTGGAAAACGGTGACGAGAAAAAACATTCCTTATCAGTAAAAGTTTAAAGAAGTGAAAAATAAGAAATATGGCAATCAAGTGTGTGTGTGCTTACGCACGTGCGCGTGTGTAGTCGTGGTTGTGCCATTCTTTTGTGTGAACGTGAATGTTTACGCTCACGCGTCGACGAATGTAGATTAAAAAG
This sequence comes from Euprymna scolopes, assembly GCF_053919585.1. Classification (NCBI taxonomy): domain Eukaryota; kingdom Metazoa; phylum Mollusca; class Cephalopoda; order Sepiida; family Sepiolidae; genus Euprymna; species Euprymna scolopes. Next base: position 75,788,366 of record NC_136499.1, on the reverse strand, counting down.
ACATCTTCCTCCATTCATGTGCATTTGTATTTTTAGAGTTATGGATGATTGGTGAGGCTGTGTCTTCTTTCAATTAAGATTTGGAAAATATGCTTATTTTTTACAACGATATGCACGTGTGGCTGAACATTTCTTTCTTTGTTTAAATGTTGTATGTTTAATAATGTTGGACATATATACATATATATATGTGTGTGTGTGTGTGTGTGTGTGTGTGCGTAATCTAATTTTTAAAAAATTAAAAATATAATTGTCAGCGTGCGCTTGACTTCTTACATTCATCTTGTTCTCTTTGCTGCCAACCAATTGATTACTGTCCTATCGATCTTTTTATAACGTCTTAATTGCTAATTCATTGATATGCAAATTTATGTATATCAAACTATACGCACCCGGAATCCCTAAAGACCATCTCACACACAAGCCCATACACAGATAGGCACTTACATTTCTAGGGCTTCCGGGAACAACTAGACATGACTATGTTGCCAGGCACAACTAACCCTGATTACACTGCCAGTCCCAACTAGCGCTGACCACACTTCAATGCACAACTAACTCTGAATACATTGCCAGGTACAACTGGTCCTTAAAACACAGCTAGATACAACTAGCCTTCATTACATAGCTACGCACAGCTGGCCCTCACTACACGGCTGAACACAACTATCCCTCACTACACGGCTAGGCACAGCTAGCCCCCACAATACGGCTATACACAGATATCCCCCACTACCCGGTTAAACACAGATAACGCCCACTACACGGCTAGATACAGATAGTCCCCATTACACAGCTAGACACAGCTAACTCCCACTACACGGCTAGACACAACTAGCCTATACAACACAATAATGCCAATTCTATAAAACATGTCACTCGAATTATAATTTAATCCTCTCCATAACTTAATGACGCACGTCTAAAAATCCGACTCATATTTTAATCTTGTCATTTAACGATAGCAACAATTTTCATAAAGTACGACCGAAGTCGCATTTTGATCTCTCCATTTCACAACGAATTTTCAGAAAATCCGACTCTCGAATGCGCATTTAAACTTCTCCATAACTTTATGTCACCATGTCTCAAAAATACAACTAGAACTGTAATTTACTCTCTCTCCATTTCATGACGACGACAATTTTCCCAAATACGACTCTCGTCGAATTAGCTTGTAATCCAATTAGAAAAAAAGTAATTGACAGCTTGCACACAACATCTTACATTCGTCTTGTCTTTGTCGCTGCCAACCACTCGATCTCTGTTTTCTCGCCTTTGGTCTTTTTATAACATATTTCTGGTACAGTAATTAATTGATATGCCAATTAATACATTTTAACAATACTTAGGATATTTCTTTTCTATTTTACTTTCACTACTTTTTTTTTTAAATAGAGAATTGATTATCGTTTTTTACAGAATAGTTTTTTTTTTCAAATATCGGAACGGATCGCTTTAACTGTTTGGAAGCAACAACATCAAATATTGTTTTTAAGTATCAACTCTCGGCAGTCTCCAAGCACACATCCTTCTTTCTCTCGTTGCAGTTTTTTTTCAAACTCAGCACACATGAGTATGTCATATTTGCGAGTTTCAATGAGCTATAGTCCCGGCATCGAGATTAAATTTTACAAGTCTTGACATTGTGAAAGTGCAAGTGCAGGTGACAGTGTTCCATGTGAATAGCTTTTTATCACATTTAAAACGGAAATTACCGTCAGGTTAGGTATGCTTGTATACATTTATTTAAAGTCATTTTTATGTACGTTATAAAATGCATCAATAACGTGGCCAAAAATTGAAATCAAATTCAGTTCACTGGTAAAGGATATAAAATTACTCGACTAAATGTAAATCAGTTTTAGATTCGTTAAGCATGTTTTTTTAAATATTCAAATGCTATTATTTTCCTGCTTTTAAAAGAATTTTATTAAATGCATGTGTAATATGCACCATTGGACACCATATTTTACTAGTATATGTAAGTTTGTAAATGAACAAATGATTTTGACAATTTTTTGTTGAGATACCGTACTCCTAATCGAAGAGAAGGTAATGCTTAGGAAGATGGTTTCATGAGAACAGAAGAGATACTACACTAGCCTTCACATTGGATCGAGCATTAGAAGATAGTAATTAGATAGTTTCGGCTTCATACAGATACCCGATCTTTACTAGTAATAGATTTTCACAAAAGTGTACTATTATAGAAAAAGATTGATAGGAACAATATTGGCATTGATTTATTCAAACACTACTCTCTTTTCGATCACCTGTCTTAAGAGAAATGAATTGAAATATTATAGGTATGTCACCAGGATGAACAGTTTCAATTCTTCATAAACATAAAAGCAGACAGATCATATAATTGTTAGATGATTGAGATTATTAAGAAACTAAACATTTATATTTTTTAATGTTGAGTAATCGGTGACGATTCCAGTGGAGTGACGAGGAAACCATGACCTACTAGGAATTTTAGATCCCTGGGTTTCTTCTACTCCACACTCTTAAGTTTGTTAAGGATAAGGCAATAGAAAAAGAACAAATTATGATAACTATACACAGATTAATTTTATGGACAACTTGTTAGAACAATCAAAAATAAAGATAATGATAGTTTTCAATGTCCAAGAGAGTTCTAGACAAAGAAAGAATTGAAACAAGTTGAGTGGTCATGACACAATGTAACTTCACATGTGGCAGCGTATGTTAATTAGGTAGCGAGTGTGTATGTATGTGTATATTAGCTAGCAGAGTGTGCACATGCTGTTACTCTGAATATCGTAATTCTTGAATATCTCTGATTGCATCTACCGAAGTTTTTGCATCAGGTTAGATTTTTGACAGACTCATGTGTGTTGAGTTTGAAAAGAAAACTGCAATGAGAGAAAGAAGGCTTGATTAACTAACTGACCGTTTCATTTTAAAGTATAAGTCGAAGCGTAATGTATCAGCGATCTCGCTCATTCTTGATTAAGACAATATATTAGACTGATTATAGAAATAAAAAATATTTTTAAAAAATACCTGTCAAATATACTGGGTAAACAAAGTAAAAGATAATTACAAACAATTACGCTTCAAGTGACGGTTAAAATCTTAAAAAGACAACGATTGAATTCTAGTATACTTCAGGATGCCTTATCCCGAGGAAAAACAAAATGATAAGAAAATTGAAAGAGGAGAATGATAGCCACTTGAAGAAACGAACTCAGAAAAACGACTTCATAAAAGTTTCTTATTTTGCTTTTCCAAGGCATCTTAATAGCTAGAATTGTTCATTTTAACGTCATTCCTCAACGTTTCAGGGTCCTGGATATGACCTTAAACTATATCCAGTGGTGAGGCCCCAGCTTGCGGGCTTTGGGGAGTGTGGAGCCACCCTTTAATTACCATTGCTCCCAGGTCCACTCTGACCCGGAGTGGTAGTACCTGTTAGGGTCCCAACTATGGGTTGAATAGAAAATGATTTGAAAACAACAAATATATTCTATTAAAAAAAAAATCTTCAAAATCTTTGGATTCGGCATTAAATAACCCGAAAAGGGTTGATATGCCGTAAAAAACAACAACCAACCAACCAACTAATCAACCTTTCAGCTTTGATGAAGAAAACAAAAAAATGTTTTCTCTCATGTTAAGGCAAGTAAATAAGGATTTTTTGAAATACAATTTTATTTTTAATATATATTCGATGTGTATTGCTTGAAATATAAAAAAAATTGACATTGAAGAGTATAACACCTTTGAGAGCGTAACACATTAAGGGATGTAACATTGAAAGTCACTTTTAAAAATGCACAAGACGTAGCTGCAACATATAATGTTTACTAACATCCGATTACAAAGATGCCTTTCTTGAGAACTTATTAACGTTGGATATTATAGTCATTGCAATTGAATAAACTCAAGGCAAAATACGAAACTTTTATGAAGTTAAAACCAGTTGTTATAAGGGATATAATCGACGATATATTTGTTTTAAATCCTTCAGAAGGTAGGGAACATGAAATAAAAAGCAATCAGCTGAAGTTAGCGGATGACAAAATGAAATAGATTACAGCTGTTCATTTCTCTATAGAAAATAAAGAGCAAAATGTGCGTTTCTTAAAACTAAATATTTATTTTTGAATTGTGTGCAATTAGAAGACGCAGACAGTTAATCTGTGTTAAGCTTTCATCAATATAACTTCGCCTACAAAATAAGTCTGACTTTCGTATTTTATGGACAGTAGTTGAATGGAACATTCTATTTCATTCTCGTTTATTCAGTTGTAAACGTCGTATTTGTCCAAACGTTTGGAACATTTATAATTCTATCCAGAATTGCGCAGTGGTTTCTGATCAGGGAATTCGCATATGGCAGGGTTTTACGCTTAATTATCTTGTTCGATTCTTTTCATTATGTTACTTGGAGTAGACAATTAGAATCCAAAGGCAGGCCAGCAACACTATTACTATTGTGCCGCTCTGCATTCTGGAGATATCTTTTGTGGGTCTCTCTTTTCTGGAGCTTTCTTTGTGTAGAGAATATCTGGTGTTTACGCTAAGATCACGGTTCAATTTTGGGGGGTTGAATCCACAGTATGTGTATGATTGATTTAATCAGTTGGGAAATTTTAAATCTTTAAGAATACAGAACCTTCTTAGCGGTTCAATATCTTTTTTAACAGCTGCAACAGAACTGACTGGTAATTTTGATTCATCTCATCTAGGTCTGGTTGGCGTCGTCCACAGTGGAATCGTATTTTTTTCTAGTGAGCATGATTTGTTTGAGCAAAGAGTGTCTGGATGTGAGGAAAACGACGAAATAGATATTTTGACGGAGGTTCGTCACAGAAAATTAATGAATTTCTGATGCGGTGTTGAATAAGAGTTAATGTATAGTAGTATTTTTAGTGTACTGAGCCTCAGGCAACAATGTTTTTTTTCAACTGTTAAATAGATATTTGTGGTTTGTAATCATTAATTGTTGTCTAATCATGTTGTAGGGTTCACACAGACCACTCAGAGTTCGCCGCCATAATGTCTTTGTTCATAACTTATCTTCGTAATGAGAAGAGAAAGCCTTTTAAGAGTGACTAAGCTCTATTCAATATAACTTTATTTGGGCTATAAAATCGATTTAACCTTCATATTTTTAGATAGTAGTTGAGATAAACAACTGTGTAGTTTCTTTTTTTAAAACCAACTTCTATATATGGAGATAAATAATAAGGTTTCGTGGTAATTTGCTTTGCCGGTCAATGACCTGTTAATCACATAATTGTTCACCTAGGAATTCACAGTATGGATACTCAAAAATAAGTCTTTCTCTCTCTCTCTCTCTCTCTCTCTCTCTCTCTCTATATATATATATATATATATATATATATATATATATATATATATGTATATATATATATGTCTATCCATCTATCTATCTCACCCCCTCTCTTTCTCTCTCTATCTCTATCTATCTCCCCCCTTCCTTATATATCTCCCTTTCTGTCTATCAGTATATACTCTTCAACCAGATTATCTATCCAAACACGTATTATGTAGAAGTATTTATGCTTGTCTGCCGCAAATGATTTGTAGGTATTTATTTGCTTCTCTACGAAAGTAAAATTTAGTGTGAGGAAAAAAACAGCTCTCCAAAAAGGGGCACTCTGGAAGTATTTATAACACATGTGCATTTAATCGGTATGGTACATGTGTGTTATATTTTTTATTATATTCATATCATTCTAGCGGCGTATATAAAACCTTATTGTTTTACTCGCATGTTGTATTCATGTCTTTCTTCCTGTGCATTAAGTGTTACTATAACACATGCATGCTAATTCTAATGCTAGTATTGGTCTCCGGAATTATAGGAAACAATCCTACCTTGTACACATCTCTAATATCCTTCTATAATGATGATTTTTGTATTTTGAAATAACAATATAAATGTTTGTGTAGACTCTATGGACAAAACGTGTTTTTCCAGAGATTGTGGTTTTTAAGCTTCTGATTATATGCATATCTATATGATTTGAAAAATAACACTTTAGTTGTTCGAAGTAGATTTAAATGTCGGTGTTTTAATGCATCCTTTGACATGGTTGACATTGCAGTTCAATATAGAAAACGGAAATTTTTTAACTACAATATTTTGAGTTCTAGTGCGACCAGATAAGGCTTCCTGAAGATGTCGGCTTCTTGACTTAGATGCACAAAACTTTGATATTTTTGTTGTTGTTTTTTTTTATTTTCCTTTCTCTTTGCAAAACTCAATCACGTTGTGGAAAGCCCAAAACAAAATATGTTTTTAAAAAACAAAATATGTTTTTAAAAAACAAAATATGTTTTTAAAAAACAAAATATGTTTTTAAAAAACAACAAAACTGAACACCACGAATAAATATTCGAAAATATAAAGTTGAAGCATAAAAAGGTTTTTACAAAATTGTAATAACTCGAAAATGGTTGATATGCCATAAACAACCGAATATTTCGAGTGCATCATTCCGCTTGTGTATAATATGTCTGTTTTATTTTTTTTCATAGTAGCGTGGGTGCCCGACGTATTTGGAGATATATGTTGTGCAAAAAAAAAGAAAAGAAAAACCGGTCAATTTTTTTAAACTTTGAACCCTATTATTACCCCTTAAAATTTTTTTTTTTTTTTTTTTTGCTCAAATCAAGTTATTAAGTTAGATTCATGTCTAAGGAACGTATATCTACAATTTCAAGTGTTTACACCGAAAATTGGCGGAGGAGTTTGGTAAAGTTCTCAAAGGTAAAATCGTTGAACTTTGACCCCTTAATCCCAAAATTTCTGGTCGAAAACCGATCACATCGATTTTCCCAAATCTCAGTACCCTGTATATCAAATTTCGAGTATGTAGACTAAAAATTTACAGAGTTTTTGCGTAGGGAAATGTACACACACAGATACGCAGACAGACAGACACTTTTACTTTTATATATATATAGATTAACCGTTGCATATCTCACCGTAGATGAAGCTAAATGAAGACGGGCATCTGTATTTTCGTGTACACGTTCACGATTATTTTGCAACTGCTAGTCTATATATATATATAAAAGTGAAAGTGTCTTTGTGTTTATCGGTGTATCTGTGTGTCTGCGTACATTTTCCTACGCAATAACTGTCAATTTTTAGTCTACATACTCGAAATTTGATATACAGGGTACTGAGATTTGGGAAAATCGATGTGCTTGGTTTTTGGCCAGAAATTTGGCGATTTAGGCGTCAAAGTTTAACGATTTTACCTTTGAGAACTCTACCAAACTCCTACGCCAATTTTCGGTGTAAACACTTGAAATTTTAGATATAGGTTCCTTGGACATGGATCTAACTTAATAACTTGATTTGAGCCCAAAACAATAAATTTTAAGGGGCCATAATAGGAGGTCAAAGTTAAAAAATAATTGACCTCTGCGGTCTCTTCCAAATTACTCAGAAAATTTCTCGTCTAAATATTTGAAATTTTACATAGAGTGTATTCAGAGATAGGGCAAGCTTTTTCATCGGTTTGGGTCGAAAATTTTTAGTTACCAATATATAAATGTATGTATGTATGTCTGTTGCATGTCTGCCTTAAACTTTCAATAGAGGCGACAGATTTTACGAAGATCTATATCGTTTTAAAGTTCGACCTTTCATACGACAAATATCGAAAAATTGGCTAAAAACAGTAATATTTTCTCTTCAACTAGGCACTTTTCTACGGGGTGGGGGGGTCACTTTTTTCGCCGATATTTTTTTTAAGTTCTTCTCTCCTTTAGATTGTCGAGCCTTAATTTTTAAAAATGTCGCTTCCGGTTTGGCGGTGGTCCTAACAGCATAAACGTTAGGTTTTACCCTGTTCTTTTTCTTCTTTGCCGTACGGGTTCGAACCCGCCTTCCTACTACCACTTTTTTTTTTGCTCAACATACACATCAAAACACCCGGGCAACGCCGGGCTGAAATGCTAGTATATAATAACATAGAAAGTTTGAAAAATAATAATTGCTTGCCCAAGTGCAGTTTAGAATAAAAGTGTACTATCCGATTCACTAATATATAGAATTAGTTGATAGCATTTATGCTGCATTATGAAACACTCACTTTTCTTTCATTCTATGATGCTTTAATATTAATATCCAGTTTTTGTAAAACTATAACCAAATGCCATGATAAATCAAAACATATTTATATTCTTATAATAGCTGATTATAGAACCTATTCCGTTGACAGAAATCATCAGGAGGACAAGGATTATGAAAAAAGGAAAAGGCAGTGAAATAATGGATTTAAAGTTTCAATGAGAGTGAAATGTTCCAGCCTATACGCGTAGAGAATACATGGTAAAAAGATTTATAGGCAAAGGCTGAAAAGGGTTGCTGACTAGTGTTAATATTGTGAGATATAGCAACGGGATATAATACATATATATATATATATATATATATAATCTTATAAATAATATATCTTATATATATTAATTATATTCTCTCTTTCTCTCTCTCTCTCTCTCTCTCTCTCTCTGTGTATATATATATATATATATTATATGTAGAATTGATGAAATTCGCCACCATGTCGGTTGAATTCAGCTTTAATGATATTATGTACAGACAGACAGATAGGGTGGCCATGGGTTCCCCCATTGGAACCAGCATTGGCTAATATCTTTGTGGGTTTTTATGAACAGGGTCTACTATCTGGTGTGCATAAACCACACATTTACTTTCGTTACGTTGATGACACTTTTTTCTTATTTGACAACGAAACGAATGCAGATGCGTTTTTTTTTTGTCCCTCAATAACGTTCATCCAGCCCTTAAGTTTAAGGTAGACAAGGAAACAAATTCTACTCTTTTCGCATGTTCTTGTGTCCAAGATATTCTCGTGTTTTCTTACTTCTGTTTATTGTAAACAAATCATTATCGGTCTCTATACGCATTGGGACTCTTTTTGTCCTACTAACCAAAAATACAATTTAATTAAGACTTTAGCACATAGTGCCTTGATGATTTGTTCTAAAGTTAATCTGGATGACGAGCTTAAACATATTACTAAGACCTTTTGTAACAATGGTTACCCCTTAGATATTGTTGAAACTACTATTAATAAGAAAGTTTCCAATTTTTATAAACCCAAAGAAATTATAGTTAATAGATGTTCCTGTTTACCTATGATAGGTAACATCAGTGACCGATTTGCGAAGCAAATCTCTTTGTCTGTGCAACGATTTTATTTTGCATCGAATCCACGTGTTGTTTTTTCATGGTGTTGTCCATTTGCAAAGATGTTTCCCCCCCCCCATAATAATTCTATTATTTATTCATTTAAATATAGTTGCAGTGCGCACTATGTTGGGCGAACATCGCAAAGATAAGATTCCGTTTGAAACAACATGTACCATCAAAGATTCGTTATGCAAAATTTTCACCTTCTGATGTTCTAAATAACACGTATGGTTCTGCGATTTGTGGGCCACCTTATAAATAACCATGCGTGTGCCACGAATTTCAGTGCTGAAATGTTTACGATCTTGAGTACGTCGTACTCGCCCTTTCATTTAAAAATTCTAGAGACTATTTTATAAAGTCTTTGAGACCTTCTCTTTGCAAGCAAAAAGAAAATCTTTTAGAACTTAATTTGGTCTTTATTTAATTTTTCCCCCGTCTATTTTTCGTTTTTTGTTCTCCCTCACGATATTCATGACTTATTTTTTAATCGTATTTTCCTCGATTTAGCTCTGTTGAGCGAGGAACGAAACCTGGTTAGCTAACCTTTATTTTCATTTTTTTATTTTTTAAATCATCATGTTGATTGGTCTGTATTTAGCCATTATAAAATTCTGTACCCACCCCCCGAAAAATTTTCATATATATATATATAATAAATGTGTGTGTGTGGGGGGGGTGAAAATATATATATACTATATATATATATATATATATATATATATATATATATATATATATATATATATATATATATATATACTAACAAAGATAACCGTGCTTTTCCTAACATTTGACCTTGAAAAATACTATGCACCATCCCTAGATTGGGGACCATCAGCATACCAGGTTTGATCATGATTGGTCAAGTTGTGTGGCTGTAAGCGAGTATATATACATATGCTATGACCGTTGACCTTAAATTGAAAAATGGTGTGTATCATACCTTGATGTGAAGACCATCATCACGCCATGTTTGCTCATGACCAGCCAAGTGGTTTGGATTGTAGGAGAGTTGCACGCACACACACACACACACACACACACAGGCAAAAACTACTACTTTTTATATGCGTAGATTATATATAAGATTATCATATACATATTATAATTTATTACATATTATATATGTATTATACATATTATATGTGTTATACATATAATATATTATATATATTATATTTATTATACACATATAATATAAATATTATACACTAGCAGGACCTGTTAACCGTCATTATATATGGAAAGCTACTTGTCTCCATCAAAGTTAAAATAGATTGTCTTATTCAGCATAGTCTTAAACCTATAGAAGTCGTCAGTTTAAATGAAATAGTGTAGTTGGTAGTAAGATAAAAAAAAAGTATCTAAAAAAGTTAATGTCTGAGCAGTGTGGAAAAGGAGTTCTGAAAAAAGAACTAAACAAAAAGCAACTATAGTAAAATAAAAAACAACAGCCAATATATAACAAATAAGTATATCCATAGACAATGTAATAAAGGAGAAATTTATACTTTAGCGGTGTAAATTATTTGACAGACAAAGGAAGTACAAAAGAAAAACTGGTATAAATGTAGTCAAATACAAACTGAATGAAAAGTAATGAAAATAATAATTTATCTGGACGTAATTCAAGCTTAGAGTGTGAAAATGTGTTTTATATAAAAAGAAATAGTTGTTATGATATCGAAAGTGAAAAATAATAATAATAATAATAATAATAATAATATATTTTTCATTTTTTTTATTTTTGCCTAATCACACCAATCTAGGCTCGGTGCAACTTTGATATATGGGGCTGCTACAACTCTCTTTGATTAAGAAATTTGGCGGATGCTTATTAAATTGCCCCCTGTAAATTCCACAATTTACATTTTTTTTTCTTTTTTCATGATAATCTCATCGATAACAAACTTAACTTTTGGATAAAAAAAGTAAAATTGTAAAACAAATAACTTTTAGCGTCGGGGATCAGTTTTTCATTATAACGTTCTACTGAACTGAAGACATACTTTGTGACAATCACAGAGAAAAGTATTTTACTCGGTGATAGTCACAAAGTACGTGTCCAGTTTAGTAGAACGTTTATGTGTAAATCATGTTAATCCAAATAATGTGTAATGGCATGTGTAACTTTTAACAAAGTGTTATGATTAATTTTTGTAATCATCAGTCTGTAAAAGAAAGAAAAGACAACGACAGTAAAGTATGAATGATTTAAAAAGAGATCAGTTCATTTTAGCATCGGTTAATTTCGGACGCCAAAACCGGATATGATCTAACAAAATCTGCGACATATTTTTTTAATGTAACAATGTGTAAATAATGTTAGTCACAAATAATGCGTTATAACATATGTAACTTTTAAGTAAATGTTATAGTTAATTTTTGTAAAATACATCTGTAAAATAAAGGGAAAACGACGATAGTAAAGTATAAATGATTTCAAACTATGCGTAGCGATTGATCGGCCATATTGATTAAGGGCTGTGGTGTTCGTTTTTCATATGATTTGTGTACAATCCGGAATAATAGAATTTCATTGTCGCAGCAAATGAGAATAGGCAGAAAGTTATTGGGGAGAAATCATTCTTTTTGAATAGTGAAGTACAATTGTAGTTGTATGTGTCTGAGTGTTTAATCCGGATAATAAGGGTTCCATGTCAATATAGTTATAATGGTTATATATTTACCCGGTCCTTACTGGGAGAGTGGGAGGAATTTTCAGGCAGAGGGGAAAAATATTAACTACTTCGTCTATAGATCTTAGGAATCGTGATGATATCGCGCGTAGAATGTAAGATAAGGTTTGATTATAACGAATAAATGTGTCTGTAACGGCGTTAAAAAATTACCTAAGATGGTGGGTAAAAGTTTAGACATAATAAATTTCTTGTGGCATCTATTATTGCAAACCTGCTGCAATTTGGTCCAGAGGGGAATTTCTGCAATCAAAATATTATATAAAGGAGATTATATATGCTATTTATATATATATATATATATATATATATATATATATATATATATATATATATATATATATATATAGTGCCGGGAAAAAGAAAGTCCGCACTTGTAATTTTTTCAAAAACTGCAATTTTAAGCTAAATTTAATGAACGGTTTCAAAATCCTATACCCCATTTGATTCGCCTTTTATTTCTCTATAATTTTACCTGTTCATATTTGACTTTTAATTGAAATATTCTGGTGTTCACGTCAATTTAAAAAAATAACTTTAAATTGAGGAGGCAAAAAAAGTCTGCTGCAACAAATTTTCTTAAAACCAACTTAAATTATCACCTCTAAATTAGTTTAAAATATCCACCAACAGGCAGCAAAGCATCTCTAGTCGTAATTGTTGTTGATCCAGGTTATACAACGTAACATTTAGTCCATATACCACGACTTTCTCTTAGTGAACGTCAGGATCTCATTAATCTCCACCTTTCTGGTTTATCCAATCAAGAAATCGAATCGGAGGAAAGACAAAGAATTTACTCCTAGGTGCTCAGTTTCAATGCTGCAAGGTGGTGGAGGTTCAGTTTTGGTGTGAATAGTCGCAGGGTGGTTGTCTTCCAAAGGATTGCCAAGTTTATTCCCTTGATCACTGCATCGAGTTCTGCCAGGTTTATGTGTTGGGAGTCCTTTTTTGGGTGCAACCAGCAAGCGTCTTCCACTACGGCTCCATCATGGACTAACGACACGCCAATGGCAAGAGAGCTTGCGTCAACCCATACACTATGGTCCTGGCTGTCAACACACCATCTGCCCCGTGCTGGATCTTCTTTGTGCATTCTGGTGAGGACCTCTCTTACCATTGTATTGAGGGGGGCGTAATAAATTGTGTCATCCCATCCAGTGGTTACGTCAGAGGATCTCTGTTTGATGAATGCACTGCAATACGACCAGCCACCCACAGGAAGGTGTCCAACCAACTTTCCACACAATGAAAATACGTTCCGGCACGTCATTTCATTGCCTCGTTTCCAACACAGGACATTATCTTCTTCCTAGATCTGCAAACCGAGCACTCTTGCACCGTCACATAGACTTTCTGGTTCCATGCTGAGAAGGCCAAAGTTGTGAAGATGTTCTTTTGCACACATTGCAGGCACAATTTCTTCATCCACATATACATCGTCAATATATACAGATGTTGCCCGCTGAATGTGCTCATCCTTAGTCAATATAGCGTCAACAATCCTTTGCATAATTGATGGCGCCACATTAAGTCCAAATCCCATGCGGGTTAAGCAATACCTTTCTCCCTTGATGAGCACTGTTTGATAGGGCCATAGTAACTGATGGACATGCACTTGAAGGTATGCTTTATGAAGATCCAGCACAGATACATTAGATCTTGCTTGCCGCCATTCCCTCAACTTCTCGGTACATACATCCACATGGGCTGTAAAGGGATTTACATGCTTGTTTAGTTCCCGCCATTAATGTTTATTATGCTGGATAACCGCCATTAATGTTTATTATGCTGGATAACCGCCATTAATGTTTATTATGCTGGATAACCGCCATTAATGTTTATTATGCTGGATAACCGCCATTAATGTTTATTATGCTGGATAACCGCCATTAATGTTTATTATGCTGGATAACCGCCATTAATGTTTATTATGCTGGATAACCGCCATTAATGTTTATTATGCTGGATAACCGCCATTAATGTTTATTATGCTGGATAACCGCCATTAATGTTTATTATGCTGGATAACCGCCATTAATGTTTATTATGCTGGATAACCGCCATTAATGTTTATTATGCTGGATAACCGCCATTAATGTTTATTATGCTGGATAACCGCCATTAATGTTTATTATGCTGGATAACCGCCATTAATGTTTATTATGCTGGATAACCGCCATTAACGGGATCAGACACTTTGGGGGGCCCAATTCCTTCTCTGGATAAGGAATGGGCCATCAATTTTTTATCCAAGTCTGTAGTTCCTTATCGTATTCTCCATGAATTCCCGGGAAATTTTATATTCCGGAACCCTATTGTACGACTTCCGGGGTGGCTGCTCGTCCGACCATTTCTAAGAAATTGTCCAGGATCTCGTACGCTGGTCGAATTCCGCATGAAAGTCAGGCTGTTCCAGTTTCATGGATGCACCCAGAGCACGGCAGGTGTTAGAGAAATGTGCCTTACCCTCACCATCAATACAGACACCATCCAATTCTTTGATAACGTCCATTCCTAACAGCAGGTCATAACCAAGAAGGTCCACGCTCACAACCAGGGCTCGTATGCTTATTGTAGGCCCATCACCGATACGTGTACAAATGACACTAACTCCACAAGAGGCTAGCATGCCCCCGCCGACTGTCAGTACTGGAATCCTCTTCATGTCCCATGCGTCACAACATGCCTTGTGCACGAGAGTCTGCCCGCACTCTGTGTCTATGACCGCAAAGCGTTCACGCCCGTTCACATGCACTATCACTGTGGGTAGCACCCTATTTGTCAATAACCTGGGGGAATACTGGCGCTATAGTTTATTCCCTTTGTCCATTTCCCAGACAACTCCTTGCTACATGACCTAGCTTGCTGCACCGGTAGCAACGCATGCGTCTTGGCGTTTCCTGAGCAGACATGTCCATTACACTGCTTCGGCTTCGGCAGTCCCTAGAAAAGTGATTTGGCCCACCACATTTATAACAGCTTATGCCATCTTCTAATGGAGTAGATGCTTCTGCGGCTGCTAGCACTGGCTTCACATTTTTCTTTTAAAATATTGCGGGCTCTAGGCAACCATTCCTGAAGCCCAATCTCGCTAAGCCTTGACGATGCTTGTAGCAGTCGGCTGGTGTCGTCCGGGAGTCCTGTGAAAAAGGTACTTAATATGTGTTCAGTCAGTCCACTAAACGGCGCAGCTAATCTCTTTAAATCCGTCAGGTAGACGTCCACCGTCTTATCCAACACAAGTCACCATTGGGTGAACTGTCTCCAGGCAATAAAAGGGTCCATGGCAAAGGCTGCGTATAGTGCCTCCTTAACATCCTACAGAGTTGGTTCATCATCGAGCTGTTGATAAACGGAGTATGCTCCATTGGTTAGCCTCAATGAGATGACAAGCGTGGAATCCTTTATTTTGCAAAGCCGGCAGACAAGCTCAGCTTTTTCCCACCACTCAACTACCGAGGGTTCGGTGGAGGAGCCGTCGAATTCCGGTATCAATCTCAGATCAAACTTGTCCATTGCAAAAAAAATGGGCCGAAATAGCTTGCAATCAATCAACAGGAAAAAATCACTGCTCACACAAATTCTTCCTACTGATTTTGCCGCTTCTCAAACGTCAAATGATTTCTCCTCCTTTCCCACCGACAAGTGACCTGTTTTTATAAGGCACGCACACGTGATCTCGTGAGACTTCATTCACTTCAAAACGTCATGGCCGCCATGATGGACTCTTTCTTTCTTTCTTTCTCGACGCGTGCGACTCATAGGACAAACAGACACGAGGACGTTTGTACGGTAAGCCATTTTCCCCACAGATGGAAAGAGAAAACCTGAAGAAAAAAGGTTATATTCCAATCTATGGGAGTTTGGGATATATTTAACGTGTGAGATGAGTGAAAGTCTTTGGAAAAGGGGTCTAACAGTGTAATTAGGATTTACGCGACACCACAAGGGAAAATTAAATTTTCAGCTTGGGAAAAGGGGAACAAAGTTTTTACACTCACATTTCTTTCTCTTTTTTCTTTTTTTTTATCCTTTTTTTTTTCATTTTCTTTTTGTTTTCACAACTTGCTAGCGACGGAGTCGGCTCTAGATAATCCTTTTGGTGGGGAAAAGAGTTCAAATAGTAAATTCCAGGTTTTCACAACTCGCTAGCGATGCATGCAGGGTAAGAGAATCCGTATGCGGGGAAAGCAGATTCAACTGATAGATCCACGGTTTCCCATTTTCTTCTTTTCTTATCGTTTGCATTTCGTATATCTGTATCTTTCTCACAAAAGGGAAGAAGTCGCGTCGTCCGCGTTTCATATATCTATATCTCTCGCATGAGGGGAAGAAGTCGCCCCCTTCTCACGAGGAGAGTGACTTCTTAGCCGGTCGGCGTCGAAGCCGAAAAGAGTGAATTCAGCCAGTATCCAGGTCTTTAAGCTATGTGGGAAGGGGAAGCAGCATCACTTCCGGACCCTTCTCCTCTCTGCTTCAAATTCCGGTCTAAAAATAGATTTGACGAAATCTATTTTTCCTCACGGCTATGCTGACGAAATTCTCTAGCCGAGAAAATATCTGCTGGTTGAATCCTTTTCTTTTCCAGACCGGGTTACAATGTTGTCCTCGTTCTCTCACACTAATTCTGATTTGAGGTTTTAAAGGAAGAAGATATTAGTAGAGTTTCACTCAGTTCAAAAACAAATATTATTGTTTAGCCTATTGCCAGTGAATGGGGAGAAAATATATGACGTCGAGATGGGCATTTGTAACAATATATATATATATATATATATATATATATATATATATATATATATATATATATATATAGTACTGGTTGCAAAAGTTTTTAAAAATTTGCGTCGATGCCATCAGCTAGAATCGGAACCAAGACATTTAGTGCTTTAGCTGCTTTACCTACAGTTAGAGTTTTTGATAAATAGACTAGAAACAGTAAACAATTTAATCGCTTCAAGCTATGATCAAATTTGCGCAAGCGCAAAATCAACAGAAATATTTCGGCAGGTTTAAATGCCTATGTTACATTTCAAGTTACCGACATACTTCTGTACGCATTATTTAACTATTTAAACGAAGATTTTACTTGTTACTTAGTGTATGATTTCTGTTTCTTGTTTTCAATCAGTAGTGTATTGGTTAAATATGTTTACACAGACGCACACATACATAATCTACTGCTGTATGTTTATGCGAAAAAATTGTCACAATATTTCAAGAAAAACAGCTTTGTTATAGTAGAAATAAATGTAATCGTGTATTTATGTCTCCATTCTCCGACTAATTAGAGGTCATTTGTAATGATTCAGTTTACTGGCTTACATATATAGGTGCTCGTTTTCTTCTACATATCGAGAATAGCACATGATATCGTCAATAAATACACTTGCAATTATGTCATCTTATTTAAATATACAGCAATTTATGACATGTCTTTCCTTAGGCTAAGAAGGATCTAAATTATATTGAATGATAATTATATCTTAATATGCAATTTTTCACATTTTCTTCCGCAATTCTTATTCTTCGTCATTAACAGTTGATTAAGTTCATCAGGAATTTTTGTCTTTATTTCATACTAGCAGAACTCGTGTACCAGCGATGCCTGGTGGCAGTACGCCCACAACCCATCTGTAAAAAAAAAGACAATTAAACTACGGTTGTTTGTGGTAGCCATTTAGGCCCATTAAAATAGCACGCACTGGCGCCCGTAGATAAAATGAATGCACCGTGCCGAAGTACAAATGCATTTCATATATATTTATATATTGAAGTGTTTAGTTCCCAAATAATAATTTATGATTTGTTCCGAAAAAAAAATATGGAATGTTATAAAAAAAATATGTTACGAAAATAATATTGTTGGCAAAAAATGAGTTCGTTTTATTTCGTTCAATAAACTTCCGCATTTGTTTCTTTTACGGCATGATAATGAAAAAAATGCAACTCCTTGGGAGCTAACCACTTTGATTTAGTCACAAGTTGACATGTCCAATTTTTTTTTTTTTTTAATTTTTTTTATTACATTTTCACCCCAAACAAGGCACATTGCCACTTTGGTGTAGGGGGCTACTATCAGGGTCAGTAACTACGAGGGCACTATGTAGGGATTTGGGCAGCAAGATGTCGGTTCACGTTGCAGTTGAACTTCTGCATGTCAGTACAGTTAGGGAAGCAGGATCCTGGAATGGAATTCCAGAGTCTAGCGGTTCTGGGGAAGAAACTACTGGATATCTTAGCACTAATCGAGACTAACCTACACTCCTCCATCCCCTCTAACTACTTTAACATGCCTGGCTATCTCCCACTCTGCCGTAAGGACTCTGACAGACATATGCACTGACTTGGAGTCTACATTCATAACCCCCCCCCTGACTAGAGAAACAAACCTAGAAACGTACGATCAAGCCTTTATGTGCTTTAGACTAAACATAGAACATAACATTAGCTACTTTTATTTTCTCTACCGCTCTCCCTCGACCCAGGACTGCACCATAATAAACAAAGTCTCTGACAGTATAGACACAGCACTCTCCCTCGACACTATATAGATCACATTGAACTTCCGTATTTTTCTTTATCGGCATAATAATTTTTAAAATGCAAATATTTGGGAGCTAACCTATTCAATTTAGTAATGAGTTTACATTCTCAATATCAATGAAGGTAATGTTCAAGGTTCAAACGAAGTTAAATTAGTTGTGTTCAACCGCCTTTCACATTATCCTTATTCAGCAATATTCATAGTTTTTCTGGCAATCTGTAAACGAATAATAATAAATTTCTGGTAATCTGTAAACGAATGACAGATAGTTTTAGTCTAACAACGCGCGCACGTGCGTTATTTGGCTGGTCGTAGGAAAGCATAACGTTTTCTTCTTTTTTTTTTTTTTAGACAATTGTAGATGTGGAATTTAATATTTTCAAGCTAAAGTCTTCAATATGTAAATATATATGAAACGCGATGGTTTGAAACATCACCAATATACTCGTAGTAATGGTAAAAAGAAATCAAGAAACTAATTTTGTTGACGTTTATACGAAGACGTGATCGTCGACGACGACGACGACGAAAATTCTCTCTCTCTCTCTCTCTCTCTCTCTCTCTCTCTCTCTCTCTCTCTCTCTCTCTCGCTCGCTCGCTCGCTCGCTCTCCCTTAACAGTCGAAATTAATAAAAAGATTAGAATATTATAAAAATAGTGTATCTCACCATGAATATTAATACAATTTACCCCATAACTAGAGAAAGTAAAAGAGGTGGTATATAGCAAACAGATATTTTTTATTTTGTCTATTTTATTTTTGTTGATTTAACTGGCATTGCAAATTCTCTCGTTCTGAAACCCAAGTCTCACGGTTAATCGAACGCGTCACATATTTTTCTGGTATCGTACACTCAGTGACAATCTGTAAAATAATTCAAAAATAAAAACATTTTGAAAAATGTTAATAAATCAATACGACTAGGAATATATTTATGACAAGAGAAAGTTTTTGAATACAAAAAATTATATTGTCTCCCACTGCAATAAGGAAGTGAAAAAATCCGATGGAATCCAATTAAAATTTTCTTCATACTGGAAGAGTTGGTACATCAAAAATAGCTATTTTAATCATTGTATTATTTTTGTCACTGTCGGATTAAAAAATTATTTTGCTCAAATTTTAATAAAGCTTGCTAAAAAAAGGCAAGGGAGATAATTATAACTATGATAATTATACCACTTGTGATTTATTAGCGACGTTCATGAAAAAAAAACGAAATGAGTAGAAAAGCATACATAACTGAAGCTCCAAAAAGAAGTGCAAAATGTTAATAACAAGTATAGGGAGAAACGTGCGCCATCTCCACGGTGTTTATAAAGGAGGAGTAAATGATGACGGTCTTGAGAGAGAAAATACTAATGATTGCATTGATGGTAATTGAAAACTGTGATGTCGGGTGCATCGATGGAATGATGGCGATCGTCTAAAGGAGTGTGAAGTGAGGCAAGTTAGAGAAAGAAAAACAAAACATGGCGATAATGATGTGTTTCAAGGCTGTGAATATAATTGCTTGCGAGTTATTTCATGTCGTCTAATGAATCTCGATTCAGACAAAAATTCACAATTATTATTAGCAATTTAGTTTTCCGTTGCAAAACAAACCGCACCCATTTCCACGGCATTTATGTAAATAAATGCAAATTATATCAGCTTTCGACCATTTTGCACATCTTTCGTGATCGTTCTTCTTATTTATATCATTCTGTTTTTCCATACTTTTTCTTTTATTTCACAATTGATTACTTGATTCTTTAAATGTTTTCCTTTCCATTTTTTCTCTCTCTCTCGTTCTCTCTCGCTCTCTCTCTCTCTCCTTGCCTTACCCTTCTTCCTTCTATCTTACACCTCTCCCCTTTTACAATATCTTGCAGTATTTTACTTTTGCATCACCTTCCTTTCTTTTCTCCTTTTGTAACACGTCACAACTATTTCTATAACCACGTCAATCTCTTCCACCTTTCTTTCATGTCCTCTTTTATCTAGCTCTTTAACTGTTTTACCTTTTCTTTTATACTTTCTCTTCTTTTCCTTTAGAAACTGTTCTCTCCTTTTCCTTTTATGTACCTTCTCCCATACTTGCATTGTTTTCACTCTGTTTTGTATTTGTTTTTCTCTCCCTCCGCTTCTTTAGTCTCTAACACTATTTTCTCATTCCCTTTATGTTCTTTTTTCTCTCCTCTCCATGCGTTTCTTATTGTGCCGCGTCTCTTATTCTGTATCGACAGTTCTTCTTTCTCTCCCATTGTAACTCTCCCTATTTCATTGCGTATTCCTTCATAATTATCAAACCATCTAGATCGTTTTTGTCTTCCGTTTGTTTTCAAATATTTTCAAGTCATCTATGGAAGTGATATAGTTTTTAGTGTTTGTATGTCAGGTGCTGTCTTCCAGCTGTCAGTTCCAGTTTCCATATGTCTTCTATAGACACCGTCAAGCAGTTAATTGTCCATGATTTGAGGATTCTGTTATAGAATTTCTTGTAATCAGTTTATGCCTAGACCAATTCTTTTCCTTTTTCTTTATCCTTTTCTCATCTCCATTATATTGTAGTCGATATCCAGTGAATCATGTGACGCTCTCGCTGCTTTCCGGCATTTTTTCTGTTCCTCTGTAATCAACAGTTATTAAGGGACTGGTAGATGAGTTCGCATAAATATGTTATTTTTTCCACGTGCTTAGTAGGCATGTATTTTGTCTATAGTTGCTTACGAACGTTTCCTTTTCTGTCTTTTTTTATTCTTCTGGTACTTTCGTCAGCCGTAAACTCTAGCATGTCCATTTCGTGTATACATCTTTTTAGATTTCGTGATAGTTTTTCATGAAGGATCGTTAATTTTTAAAACCAGGATGCATATATTCTGTCATAGTTTGAGACTTTCCAGTTTGCCATTTTTCTTATGGTCTTCTTGAATATTTCTTCAATAATTTCGGTTTGATCACATCATGTCTACAGATACAGATATAAATCTAACAGTAGAAATAACATATGACTTATAATAACCATGAAAGACAGTTTTACGAAAACGTAAATGAAGAAAGAACAAAAACGGAACAATCGGATCTGGCAGAAAAAAAAAATTCTGCGGCAATATATTGAAAAACTGTATTTCATCGTTGTCAAACGTTCTATTTTATTTCCACTGTTTAGAGTTCTATCTATATATTCACGTTTTCACGCCTTTGCTTTCATTTCTTTAATGTAGATCGTTTAATGTTCAAATCTTCACAACTTTTCTAGTATTTTGTTTTAGTTCTTCATTTTTCGTGTTTAGTCTTTCTTTGTCATATGTTTTATGTATCTATGTCATATTTTTTACTTTTTCAATGCTTTTCATTCTTCGTCGTATTATTTACATCTTAAGGTTCTTTTTGTAATTTGTTTATTTGGTTTTCAAATCAAGTTTACCATCTGAGATTTGGCGTTTCGGTCTTTTGACATTGCTTTGTTTCTATATCTATGTTTTGTAATTGCTATTTGGCCTCTGATAAAATAAGCTGTTTATGTCTGTAATTTTATTTGTCGAAATGTATGGGAGCAGTCTGTTCACCTTGCTTGTCTCTGATGTTATTTTATTTAATTCTTCGTTATTTAGTTACGAAAGTTTCGTTTTGTCCTCATTCATAATTTCGTTTATGTGTTTGACTTCTGTTCTGTTTCCGCAGTTATCTCGTATTTGCTGTCTGTTTTCCA
Source organism: Euprymna scolopes (assembly GCF_053919585.1). Classification (NCBI taxonomy): domain Eukaryota; kingdom Metazoa; phylum Mollusca; class Cephalopoda; order Sepiida; family Sepiolidae; genus Euprymna; species Euprymna scolopes. The sequence continues at coordinate 75,766,187 of NC_136499.1, read as the reverse complement.
GTTACAATGTTTACGTTGTTCCAAACAGTAGGTTTTCAATGTGAGGTGTTTACTGATGTTCTGCTCCACCACTTTCCTTTTATTTCCATTCCAGTTTCTCTCTTAAAGATTTGTTCTGCTTGATCTACCATCCTGTTTCCTTATATCATAGTCAGTAGAAATAAACCGTACATTCATCCTATTGTTCAGGTAGTCTCTTTGCCTGAGACTGCTTTTGTAATAGCATTTTATCACTTGCCTGTATTAATTTGTGATTCATTTCTTCATCTTGTCTTTGTAAATTTATTGTAATAAGCATTTCTACTTAACTGTATTTGGTTTAGAATATTCTCGTCCAACATCTACAAGATTCTAAACCTTCTTCATGTGTATTTTGTTGAACTCGGGAATCTTTCTGTTTAGTCTGGAAATCTGCACGGAATTTCGAATAGAACGTTTATTTAATCCACGTTTCGTCATCCATGACTGGATAGAAGTCCTAAATAATTCGCAATTGTATTTTCGGTCACCAACACTGAGGATTGCCCGTTTTCAGAAGAATGTCACTTTTCCAATTGAAAATGCAGTAATAAACAGTGATATTTACATCTAGAAATAAAATAGTTGTAAAAATTCCTACAATTCGTACTAGAACTGTTCACAAAGACCAATGACGATGTAGTTGGAAAGTTTCAGTTGTAAAAAGTGACTTTCTTCTGAAAGTTGAAGGTTTAATTCTCAGTGTCTGCAACTGAAAATAAAATTGCGAATGATTGGCTGACAGAAATAGAGCATAAGAATTATGGGGTCTGTCTGAAATTCCATGCAGATTGTCTGGTTCAATGTAGTGAAAAACGAAGAGCCGAATACCTTTGTAAAGGTTTTATTCACAAAAGAAAGCAAGTCACAAATAGCGTTAATTACGCAGCATTTATAGTTAACGGAAGAGTTCATTCAAGGGATGAGGGGTTAGGGATATTACATTCAACAAAAAGATTCCAGAGTTCAACAAGATACACCTGAAGAGTGTCGGAGGTCACATCGATCAAGACATTCTGAAAATGACACTTAAGATGAGAACAGTAGTCCAAGGAATTGAATAATACGAAGAGTGAAATAATAATTATTATTTAAACACGAGGTGTTCTAACATGAATCATTATTAATGAAAAATCATTAATAATAACAAATAATGTTTCTGGGAGTTTGAATGACAAGTCTCCCCAGATTTTCAGCACGATCCATCTTTTTCAATAACCATTGCGCCATCGGAACAGTTGTTTACCATTAACTTTTTATTGGGAAAGACCCTTTGTTTTCTCTGACGTTCAAGTGGAAATAACCCTATAGAAATTCCAGTTTTCTCGGTAGCCTTCTAGTACAGGTATAGTCAGTGTTCTCCATTTTTGGTTTTTATATTTAACTTTACTCGGTCATGTTGTGTGATGCCAGTCGATTTTGCTGTCATTTGTGCGTGCGTGTATATGTGTTCTTTTGTATGAGAGATTTTTTAAGTTTATGGGATTTTTATTATTATTATCGACTCATTATGAGTTTTCACACAGGCCATTATCAAATATTTCTCTTTGAGAACAGCATATGGTGTTCCCTAGAGTCTGAGTGACAACAAGTCTACCCACATTTCAAGTACTTTCCACCTCTTGCTATAATCTTGGCAAATTAATTTGTGTTATCATAACAGCTGCTTACTATTGATTCTTTGTCTTTACTGGAATTTGCACTCATCTAGTGGAAATCTGGCTAGTGCATTCTCTCCTTGGTCTTTCCATCGTCCTTGAGTATTTGATGTGGTGCCAGTTGATGCCGTTTATGCTTCTACCATTTGTTTGGGTGTTCAAAGCGCAGTTTTTGCATAATTCCTCATGTACTTCCTTACCCACTTGATTGTGTCTATTCTTGTGTTCTTTTTGGGTTAGTTTGCTGCATTCACTTATTATGTGGCTTATCATTTCGTCCTATTGTTCACAGAGTCTACATTTGCTTTTTTCTTGAGTTTTCTCGATCTGTTCTTTGGTGTGGTTGATTCTTATCATGTGCGGCTGTTATTGGTTTCAATTTCTCTGTTTAGGTTTCCTTTTTGCAGTCATGCCCAATAGTTTTCGTTAACCTTATCTTTTGTTATCCTTATGAATCGTTCGTGTTGCTGTTTCTTTTCTCATTTTTCTTTTCTCGTCTTACCTCTTGTCTTTCTGTTTTCTATTTTGTCCATTTTTTTCAGTGTCTCTTGCTGTGGTAATTATCCTTTCGGTGCTCTGCATAACGTATTTTTCTATACTTTTTTAGTTTAATTCACACAGTTTTCTATACAAAATAATCATCTTCCTCTATTTTCTTTTCCCCGTAGAGTCGGTCAGCACTATCCTTTGCATGTAGTGCGTAAGTTTCTTAGTCTCCTAGTCGAGATGCCTCGGTTCTAGTTTGGTTCATATTATTATTATTATTGGCCCACAAGGATCTTTCACACAGGTCATAAAGGATTTCTATTTGAGAACAACCTGTGGTCTTCTCTGGAAGCTGAGTGACAACAAGTCTCCCCAGATTTCCAGTACTCTTAACCTCTTTCGATAAAAATTGCAAATAAATTTGCATTATCGCAGCAGCCGCTTACCATTGATTTCTAGATAGCAGCGGCCATTAGTCTCCACTGGAGTTTGATTGGCAATAAGCTTCCTTAAGGAACCAGCTCTCTTGGCATTTGTTCAGTGGAAATATTATTATTATTTTTTTTAATTTTTATTTATTTATTTTTCTTTTAATAAGTTTCCAGACATTTTTGTACATGCATTTAACATTACTGTGGACTTTTAAAAATTCAATATGTTGTTGCTATACATCTTATGAGATTGGTGACCAATTTATATGATTTCAGGTTCAAATGATCAGCTACAGCAGGAATTGGAATATACCCTACTAAAGCCTGATATTTACAGCTGATGAATTTCAAAAATGCAATCTGGACGTAAGGACACTTAAGAGGAAAGATATGCAATAAAATTCTATTTTAAATTTGGAAAAAATACCATAGACACATATGGAATGCTTCAGATTGCTTTTGAAGTCATTGAGCATCAGTTTTTGAATGGCATAAGAAATTCAAGGAAGGCAAGGAGTATGTGAGGGATGATGAGAGGTGTGGGAAGAGTAAGAAAGTCAGAACACTAGAGTTGATTGGCCAAATAAAGAATTTCATAGATAAAGACCGTCGTGTGTCTATAGCGACAATAAATGTGCAGTTTGATGTCAGTGTGGGAACTGTATATACAATTCTTCATGAGGAACTGAAAATGTGGAAGATTTGTGCAAAATTGTCCCAAGTACTCGGAGAAGATCAGAAAGAAAGACGTCATGACAGCAAGATAATCGAGCTGATCAATTCAGATCCTGCAATCTATACCTTGCTTCCTGTGACTTTTGGTTATTCCCTAAGCTCGGGAAAAACCTTAGAGGCTGTCGTTATGAGACAATTGAGGAAATGATAGAGGCTGTGACGAGGGTCATTGACGCGCTCACACAAGAAGATTTCCATGGAGCCTTCCAGAATGTGTTGCAACAGTACAAGTGCATTACAGCCGGAGGAGATTACTTCAAAGGGAACTTGAGGTTAAGGTGTGTACTACCAATAAAAGTGTCCATATGAAAAAATGTGAAAACTTATTTAAGGCATCTCATATTTCCCGAATGATACAAGGAGATGAGTTCGTTTCAGGATTTCTTGACTTTTCCTCCATATCAAATACAATGGAGGTTAGGCGGAAATTAAAATTCAGATGCAGTTTTTT
>NC_136499.1:75729908-75757408 GCF_053919585.1 Euprymna scolopes | reverse complement strand
AAGCTTTCTGTTGGAAGGGTGTTCATTCAAGAGACTAAAAATTTACCCAAATGGTTGTGGCCCAACATGATCAAGAATCATTTGTGCCATGCTCTGGTTAGGAACACAAACTCATACTTGATTCCTCTCCGTACACACAAGCTCACTACTTGTATCTACCTTTTTTAAAAACCACGGAATGAAATCTCTTTTTATCATAGCTGATCTTGACTTTCAACTGATGTTTGACGAATGCAATCAAATTCTAATCAACAAAAGATTCAACTTCTTGGCTATCTCTCAGACGTGACATCTAAACCGCCATTCACGTAATGGTCAGAATTGTGAAAAACACTATTCCTCTCCCCGTGTTGTACAGTGTCCTAGCATTGTCTATTATGAAGGACATGTTTAGTGATTGAGGATGCTCGGAATCGATACGAGCGGTCGCCCCATTGATAAATCACCAGTACTCCCAAAGTTCATGGCATTCGAAGAAAGCGTGTAAAGGCGTTTGTTTTGTTTTCTGCTGGAATCCCGCACCGGAAACATCTGAGCAAATTACAACCAGAAGTCTGAGAGCCCTTCATTTTCTATCCAATAAATACCCTGTTATACTCAAAAATTTTCCAATGATTAGAATTAGATGGATAGATTCCATTCCAGAAAACTACAATTCTTCCTCACTTGTCCGAAAAAAACGTTTATGAAATGGAAGGACTAGAGGATAAAATAAGGGAAACAAGAGTTAAGAAGCTGCTGAAAGTAAACACAAGGTTCATTTTCTACTCTCCTGAAATAAAGTTTGATTTAAAATCTCCATGGCTATACTATGGCAAAATACATCTGAAGAGTAAAGTACAATGACCGGAGCGTTATGGCAGCACTAAAGAAACAAAATATGTAAGCAATGTATAGAAAAATCTGTCAATAAAGATGAAGCCCTTCTTTGTAGACTGAAGTAATCTTTATTTTATTGTTTCAATCCAGAGTGCCTCATTTTGAGCAACTGGATTTTCTCCATATCATTAACCGACCTAATTTCGCCCTCGTGGGGAGGCAAGTAAATAGGAACAATAGCTTATGTCAGAAGTATCATCAAATTCGAATGCAACATATTGATGGTGAGAAAGCTTCCCAATTAAAAAAGTTATAGAATTTGACCTGAGTTCACTGTTTTGAAGTAGATGTTATATGAACGAACAATTGCTCTTGCCATTACGTACTTTCTCTCTGTAAACTTTTTTGTTAGTTTTTCTTTATTCCGTTTGTACGTAGGGTTAAGAAGCGTGTAAAAGTTGTTTTGTTGTTGTTGTTTTTTGCAGAAGGACGGGGAAGGAAGAAATTAAATCGATCAAACATTTTACGTTTGATTAAATTTTGATTTACACAATGGCGAACAAGTAAAACGCCCTGACGATAATCTTGTTACTCGATTCTTCCTTTAAAACGGACTCGTTTCTTTGATCAAAAATAATGCCACTTGCCACAGACAACTTTCATTGCTTTTTTTTTCTTTTTATCCACATTTCCTCTTCACTGATTTTTACTGTAAATCAAACATTTACATTTAGTTGTGTTTTACGTTGTTATTTCTTATTTATTGACGTTTATGTTATGGTTGATTCCTTTCCAAACGACTGGTGGTATTGTTGTCGTCATTGTTGTTGTCCTCCGTTCAGAGTATCTTCGGCTTAACTTGCGATTTCATCGATGGGTAAATAGTTTTTCCAACTATGAAGAAAAATGTTTTATTTTACTTTTCAATTTCGGCTCGTACAAAATATTCGATTAAAACACAAGAGTTGTTTATGTACTACTAACAAGTCTCAGGTATTTACGTGTAAACAAGTTTTTCTTTAGTTGACTGTGTCTGTTTAACGTCCTATCAACCCTTTTCATGCAATTTAATTCAGGAGTGCAATACTTTTCGGAAAGAATTCATTGATTAAGTTGAAGTTGCTATTTTACCCATAGTTGGGAGGAAGGATTGTGGCTTTATATCTTTATATTTTTAGTTGTGAATTTGTTTTGATGCGATGTCGTGTCAATATTATCAATACACACTCTAGTCGTCAGGATTCATACATGTTGTGGTGTGGTCCTAGGCGACCACGGCTTCATCCATTTGCCAGTTCGCTTTAGAGAATATCCTTAGGGAGTCGGCTATTAGGCATTCTGCGCAGGTGTCCAAGCCAACGCGATCATCGTATCTTGAGTGTCTGGAACAAGGAGTGGCTGCCGCCAGGTCTTAGCACCTCTTCGTTGGTGATTCTATCCCACCAATTGATGCCCATGATATGTTGCAAGCATCGGAGATGGTAGACGTTCAGTCTTTTCTCATGACGAGCATACATGGTCCAAGTCTCTGCTCCATACAATAGGGTACTCAAAACACAGCATTTGTAGATGCGGCATTTTGTGCGAGAAGTGAGGTATTTATTGAACCATGCTCTTTCACGTAGTCGGTTGAAAGTAGACGCTGCTCTACCTATGTGCATTTGTAGCTCCTGTCCAATGGATACTCCCTTGTTGATGTTGGATTCAAGATACGCAAAGTTCTCGACAGTCTCTAGTTCGTGGCCATTGATGGTGATTGGTGATGCGTCACCCTGGTGCATCACAACTGTCTTCTTCACACTGATTACTAGTGCGAACTCCGCACAAGCAGCGCTCAATTTGTCAAGCAGCCGCTGGAATCCACTTGCAAAGTGTGAGACCAATGCAGCATCGTCTAGAAACAGCAGCTCAAGTATTAGGACTTTTTGAATCTTGGTTTTGGCGCGTAGGCGAGCCAAGTTAAAAAGTTCTCCATCAGAGCGAGTATGAAGGAACACATTGACTTCGTCCTCATAATTTCCAAAAGCGTGGTGCAGAAGAACTGAGAAGAAGATGCCAAACAGTGTGGGAACCAACACACAACCTTGCTTGACTCCACTGCATATAGGAAAGTTGTCAGACATGTCACTCTCGAAGAAGACTGCGGCTGTTATGTTATCATGGAGCGATTTTATCAAACGAAGAAGAGTTGGTGGACAGCCCAACTTTTGTAGGATGGCAAACAGACCATCTCTACTGACCATGTTAAAAGCTTTTGTGAGGTCCACAAATGCGATATGGAGAGGTCTACGTTGTTGTCTGCATTTTTCTTGGATTTGACGCACTGAAATATCATGTCCGTGGTTGAGCGCCTGCTGCAGAAGCCGCATTGCGATTCTGGATAAACGCGGTTTGCAATCTACTGGAGCCTTGGAAGGAGCACTCTGGCAAAGACTTTGCCAGTGACACTGAATAAAGATATACCACGGTAGTTATTGCAATCTCCTTTGTCTCCTTTCTTGAATAAAGTGACAATGTTAGCATCTTTCATAGCTGTTGGAAATTTTCCGTTGCGCCAACTGGTGCAGAGGAGGTGGTACAAGTGCGGGAGCAGGAACTTATCGCACTTGAGCAGGTCTGCTGGAATCTCGTCAGTACCTGGGGCTTTCCTTACATTCGTGTGTTGGAGAGCTACTTTGAGTTCTGACATAGTTGGAATGTTGTCCAGTTCGACTAGGGTGTCGAAGTTCGGAGTGGAATTTAAAGCTGTGACTTTGATGTTGCGCGGTTCGCCATATAGTACAGAGTAGTGCTCCACCCAGCGTTCAAGCTGCTTCATAGGATCAGTGATCAGCTCCCCTGTAGTGGATTTTAAAGGGCAAACTTTCTTAGCGCTTCGTCCAGTTGCCTTGTGGAGTCCACGGTACATCACACGTAGGTTAATGCAGTCAGCAGCAGTCTGGATTTCGTTGCACAGGTTGTTCCAGTAGTTGTTTGCACAGTGCTAAGCAGCTTTCTGGAATAGACTGTGAGCCTCTTTCAGCTTGGACAGGGTGCTGCATGTCGGCCTGCTCATAGTTCTTGTGAGCATCGTTTTTGGACAGTAGTAGAGGTTCTAAGATTTCTGCATTCTCAGCCATCCAATCTTCGCAAGGTGGCCGCTTGGTTCCAAAGGATGTGACTGCAGTGTCATGCATCGCAGTTTGCAGGATTTCCCAGGGTTTATCCAGGTTCACAGCTTCTGCTGATGCACAATCTCTCAGCTTATTTTCGAGCGCAGTGCTGTCGTTGTTCTTCATTGCAGCTGTGCTGAGACTATGATGTGGTCTTGGCTAACGTGATGCAGGTTTCTTGTTTGGGAGATCGAGTTGTGTCAGCACAAGTGAGTGGTCAGTATCACCATCGGCGGAGTGGTAGGTTCTTGATCGTTTGACAGAATCAATGTCTCTTTTACTACACAATGCAAGATCCAATTGGTGCCAATGTTTGAAACGAGGGTGTCACCAAGAGACACAATGACACATTTTCTGTTTGAACCAGGTGTTTGCAATACAGAGTCTCTGTTAACTACAGAGCTCCAGATGTCTTTGACCATTTTCATTTATTTTACCAGTACCAAAGTGACCAATGATGTCAGACCAGGCAGTATGGTTTGCACCGACTCTGGCGTTGAAGTCTCCGAGTTCTAGGAGGTGATCGCTGGCTGGGATCCTGCTCAGTATTTCGTAGAGACGGTCGTAGAATTCATCCTTCACATGATCTTTGCTAGGCAGTGTTGGCGCATAGACGCTGATGAGGTGTACTGGTGTATCGGCGCAGTTGATCTTCAGTGTCATAATTCTCTCTGAAATGCTGACCAGAGTGTCAACTACATGTTCTGAGTAATTTTTCCGTCACTGCAAAACCTACTCCCTGCATGCGATGTTCCTCTTCTGCTTTGCCAGTCCAGAAGAAAGTGTAGTTTTTTTCCGAGATGGAGCCAGTTCCAGCCAATCTGGTCTCCTGTAGAGTGACAATGTCGACAGACAACTTGGCAAGTTCACGGTCAAGTAATGTGGTTTTACAAGGCAGACCTTGTGCACGAAGGTTGAGATCTAAGTCATGCATGAAACCCGGGCACAGTGTACGAATGTTCCAACTTCCGAGTCGGAGAGTAGTCTTTGAATTGTGATTTGTAACAGGTGAATGATTTACGTCCGTGATTGCCTGCCCACCCCATCGAAGCGGCTGACGTGACGGAGTAGCACCTTACTACCAGAGGCTGCCTGGTTTGAGGCGGGTGGTAACCATCCACTGGGGCTAAATAGCCCATCCCACCATTGTGGAGGATCCGAAGCGCCTGGTCACAAAATCAATTTGACCAGACTTTAAACTCGTAACTATCTTCTACCGTAGCGAGAGCCTGGGCGAAGAAACTCTTGCGTTGCCCAAGCGGCACGAGTGGAACTTGACCAGAGCCGGTAGAACCCAAGGAAAGACAAGTCGATACGTTGGTACCGACTCTGGCTGCAGGAGATGGCTGTTGGCTCATAAGAAGCTCATCTGACCTTTGATAGGTCTTGTTTTTTAGTCCTGCCTGAGTGTCCCCACACCCTCCTCACTCCCGGGTGGGGGAGCTGGTTTATATATATATATATATGAACACAAAAATGCTTTTACATTAAAAAAAAATGTTCTTTAATCTGGAAAGACTTGAAAACTTATGTGTGCAGGAAGAATAGTTGCTAAGAGGGCAAATCAGAGAAATTGAATTGTTGCTGGGGACTACCTTGATCAGTAAGGTGTCAATATAACCGATATTTACTAACATAATTTTAGGATTATAAAAAAAAGAAAAGAAAAGAAAATATTGGAATTACCAGAGATACAGATCAAAATAAGCATAAAAAATATCAAAGGAACCTTTGAGCAAGGCGGGGAATACTAATATATATATATATATATATATATATATATATATATATATATATTGTGTATTTAGGCAGCATTTTTTCATTTAGACAGGCATTGTTGAACAGCACAGAGTGTTTCTGCTTAATCGTCTTTTTTTTGTAATTCCTCCTTTTTTCGCATGGCTGCTCTCGGTCGAATTTGTGTAAGAAAGTTCAACAGTCGTTTTCGTCAATTTGTTATTTATTTTTATCTTTTTTAGTTTTTTGCAAGTACCAATTCAAATGCCCCTTAGGAAAATGCATTTCTAGCAATAGACACACCAATAGCTACATTGGACACACAACCAACACATTGTCCATACGATTAACCCTACACTTTTCAGATACAAGCTCGATTTGACAACACCTAAAGCAACATGGCTGCCCACATTCTCAATTTATAAAAATCCTGGTTGAAAACACGAAAATCATTCATATGGATCCAAAAGTAAAAAGACTAAACATACTGAAAGCACAGTATATAAGAGCTAAACAGCCAAAAATTACCAATGTAAATTTTGAAAATAGTAATAACATTTTAAAATGCCTGGGTACGTAACCATTCAATATATATATATATATTAGTTCTTCATATGAACTCTTCCGCTTGTTCCGCTGGGAGTCAGGCTTTGCATGCAAGGATTTGTGACCCGTCGGCTACTCTCACCTGGTTTAGCAAGTTCACCAAAGCCAGGGTGTGGCCGCTGTTGCATGCATCAGCTACGAGAAGCCACAGGTGAGAGGTGAGGTCCAGTGGCAGATGGACTGTCCTACGAAGAGAACATGGCGAGCCCCCTACCAAAGATACTAACCACTTCCTGAACAGCCCATACATCCCATATATATGTGCGTGTGTATGTATATATATTTATGTGTATATATGTATGCATATATATATATATATATATATATATATATATATATATATATACGTGTGTATATGTGCACATATAGTTACACATGTATATCTATATATATGTTCTAATGTAAATTTATAAATTAATTAAATAAAAAATATATGAAGACAATAACTTACATACCATTTTGAAAATCACAATTTTAAACCTTTGTACATTTATTTTAGCCACGTTCTTAACACTTTAAAAACATACTTTTCTTACACACGAGATGCTTCACTATTTCAAGTAATTTAAATATAATTTGAGCTGAAGCATCAATGGGATAATATCGTTGATAATAATCAATGGGATAATATCTTAGTAATCGTTAGTAATGGAGATAAATTGGATTACGTAAGGGGTGGTTAATCAGGAATTTGTTTATGTTGGACTTGACGACATCCAAGTTTTAGTCAGGTGGGAAACAGGCAAACAGAAGGGAGTTCCACAGGCGTGCACTTCTAAGAAAGAAGCGTTGTTCATGTTTTGATTTAGGCACAGATAAAGAGTGGGGAAAATTATTGACATGGTTTCAGCTAGATGGGTGTTTTTTGTGAAAGATTGGCGAGGGAGGATCAGTGATTTGAGCTCATATGAGCACTTGCCATGGAAATAATGAAAAAACTCGCTTGCAACGTCTCTTCTGTGGGAGAGAATTTGCAGGGAAGAGAAAAGGCCATCCCCCACTAAGCTACAAAGTCTATTTTGTACTCTGTCAAGGCAGAATAAACTGTTTTTAGCAGCTCCTGCCCAGATGTGGCAGGAGTACTCCATCCTTGGACGTACTTGGCTTTTATATAGATAGAGAATTGCATCAGCGGTGAGATATCTACTGGAGCGGTAGAAGGATCCCACCATTTTTCCAGCGACGACGTTGGCAACAGATTTGATGTATGTGTTCCATTTTAGATCAGGAGTAAAGGTCAATTCCAGAATCATGCCAAAAAATGGAGCCTCCTTAACATAGGAGCCATCCATTTCAATTAATGCCAGACGGGGATCAGAACATTGATGATGTAAAGATAGAAGCTTGGGTTTAGATGTATTAAAAGTAATCAGCCACCTCTTCCCCCATTGTACCACGTGCTCAAGATCAGAGGAGAGAGAATCAGAGAGTACTTTGTCATTTACAGCCTTTAATGTGTTGCCATAGATAGTCGTGTCATCAGCATAGATGTCAATGAATGATTTAAGTATGTGTTTTGGGAGATCATTGATGTAGATCAGGAAGAGAGTTGGGCCCATGATGGACCCCTGAGGGACTCCAGCATTAATGCTGTGGGCTTCTGATTTCTGCCCATCAACAACTACTCTTATGAGCCTATCAGAGAGAAATGATGTAATAATTGAGAAAGCATTTCCAGTTTTACCGTAGCTGGAAATCTTGTAATTTGTACACTAGTCAGCATTACAGAAGACAGGTTAAGAAACACAGGGAATGCACTCAGACGTTAGTGAATTCTGAAAGAGCATATATAATGTGAATGTGTTTCCATCTCCTTTTCAGCCCTTTGTAAAAATACTAAACTTTTATCAAACTAGGCTGATTCGAACGTCTGATAGTTTAGAGAATTCCAAGTGCGTTGAGGAACAAACTGCTCATTCTAAGGAAGATTAATATATCAGCCTATGAACATATCCAATGAGTAACGTGACATGAGTCATCTAAAAATAAGGGATGATGACATTCGACCAGAAACAAGAAGACGCAGAAAGTAGCACTCCCACTAATACCAAAACGCTCTCTCTACCTAACGCTCAACTGAAGACGGCCAGTTACGAAATCATGAGATATACGAAATATACAGTGAATATTTATTCTAAGCTCTGTTATATCTTTTCTGCATTACCTTACATATGCTGGTGTGTGTTTTTCTTTACACGGGAAAATAATCAGCAAGTTTTAATGATATGGCTTCAATTCGTAAATCACATTTATTGGGCAAAGTGAACCAAACTAAGTATGCTTAATATATGATGTTTTAGGTGAAATCAAAAAGTGACCCTTCCGATTTGAAGAACCAACGGTTGTTCTTTGAGAGATTGATTAGAACGCCAGAGAAATATGTTTGAGCTAAAAGTAGTGATCAATATAGCACTGACTCAAAATAACAGATGACAAAAAATGTGTGACATCAACTTTAACAATAGGGATATGATGAGAACTGGTGATATTTAATATAGTAACACCTAGATATCAATGAATGTTATTATTTAAAATGAGATCAAATGTTCACCTGCTCTTTCAGCGGTGTTACTTCAGTATATGGAAATGTCAATTTTCATTTTTACCTTGTTTCTACCACCATATTTGTCAAAGTTCGTTGGGAAAATACATTACTTAATATTTACATTATAGAGTAACGTTGATGGGTGTATTTACGTATTGCTTTATCGACAAAATACATTTGAAATGATGTTTTCAAGTGAAATTCGCTTTTAAAATAATTTATTTTGAAATAATTTATTTTGAAATAATTTATTTTTAAATAATTTATTTTGAAATAATTTATTTTGAAATAATTTATTTTAAAATAATTTATTTTGAAATAATTTATTTTGAAATAATTTATTTTGAAATAATTTATTTTAAAGAAATCTTTGTAATTGCTTTTTTTGGGGCAGGGTATCAAAAAGAAGAGGTGATTTAGTTTAGAAAAAAAATTATATAATGTTTTTACGTTATTTTATTTTTCTTTCTTTAAATTAATAAACACTGTATCAAGTTTTAAAAGATCTTTCAAATACTGTCTTAGTAATATGTACTCTGCGTATTCTTTTTTGTCTACGAATCACTTTTTTTATTTATTTTACTTCAGTAAATTTTCAGAGATCAAAGCTAAAACTTGATCCCATTAAGATTTAAATTTATATCCGAGGGCTCTTTTAAAATAGACGCTGTTCCCTTTATGGCTGCTATTTGTATTTCGTTACAGCTTGGTCTTCCAGGTATTGCTTCTAAGTATTTCTGAAGATTCTTTTTTATTAAGTTAGTTACTCCTATCATAACCGGTACAATGTTCATTTCTTTCAGAGACCATTTCGTTTTTAGATCATTTTTTAGGTCCTGATATTTTGTTATTTTTTCCCATTCAGCTCTATTAAGGCCAAAATCATTTGAGACTGTGACATCGATAATGAGCGCAGTATTTTCGGGCTTGTTCCATATTACAATATCTGGCTTGATGGCCTTGTCTTTTATGTATCTGCCCGCCTGTATGTCTTTGTCATAGAACACGATCACTTTTCCGTTTGATGTTATCGGTGATGGTTCATGTTCCCAGATGTTCGGCGGTCTGTCAAGTTCCATCTCTCCATAGATCTTCCAATGGAGGTACTTACATAATTTGTTGTGACAGGTAGTGTAAAGGCCATCTGCCAATAGGATTGGGCATGCAGACATTGGAATGAAGCATCCGTGTCTACATACTCCTAGTTAAGCTCTTCCAAGACTTTTCTTGCTCTTTTATGTTGTTCTCATCCTTGTTTTCTTGTTTCTATCTCGATTTCCGTGTATTTCTTTCTTTCTTTTTTTTTTTGCATTTTGTGTTGCTGGTTCATCATATACCTCGTCAGTATTTTCCAGTATGACACCCATGAAATTTTCAGCAAGCTTTCTGATATAGGTTTGTTGGGTAGACTGTCATGGTGGTCTCTCACTATTTCTATTGTCATATCTGTTGAGCTTTTTATATACTGCCCATACTTACTACGGTGGCTCGATATGTATGCTTTAATTCTGTGAGACCAAGACCACCCTCTTTTCATGCTAGGTATATTCTGCCCATACATTGGTTTTGGTATATTATTTTATGTAAGGTTAGGAGTTTTCTGGTCTTTATATCTAGCCTTTTTATATAGCATTGAGGCCAGTCAATAATGCTTGTGTTAGTTCACTTTATGTTTTATAATTTTGTACCCAAAATTTAAAAGTCTAGTCAATCCTACTAGTTCACTCTTGGTGCGGAGGTGTGATGAATAAATTCATACCCTTCCTAATGTGACATTTTACAACAACAGACACTTCTTTGATAATTTCAAACGGTTATCTATATATTTTTATCACGGACAGGTGGAATTTTAATCTTAAGATCATCACAGAAATACTCTTTCATTATAAAAGTCCTGATGCTTACATGTATCAATTTTGAACAGGTACTATGCTCTTGATAACTATTAATTTACATATCGGTATTTTAATGTTATATTTGTATATACGAGGGGCGTTCCAAAAGTAATGTCCTCTATTCTTTTTTTTTATTCTGCCGGAGTGGATCAAAGAGGATCGCAAATTGTCATGATAATCGAACGTATGCATTCATGACCTGAAAGTTTTTCAGTTAAAAATCTGAGGCTTTACTTTTGGAACGACTCTCGGATTTATTTCTTGTTGAATATGATTTTCAGTTTGTTTCATTTTAATTCAGTCGAAGTTCTTAAAAATAGAAAAGGACCCTTCTTGTGACTAAAACTTAATTTCCATACAAGATATATAGATATTTGTGTGTTCGATTAAATTTTCTCTTGCTTCTCAAATGTCAAAATCGTAAACAAGTGGAGAACATAATTTTCCTCTGGCTAATTGACCAGTTAAATATAGTATATCTTCCTTGTAGTTTCTTTGTTTTATCGGATTCCAGAACAAGATTTCATCTAAACGATACAGTTTAGTGCTGTTACTATGGCAACATCTCTTGATGAAGATGTGCCATTCTTCGTATATACCAATGGAATCATTTTTGAGCTTCAAATACTATGCTATTTCGAATATTTAGTCAGTGTTTAATTGTAGAGGCATACTAGGTTGTCTTGATAAACCCCTGAACAGAAAGACCTTAGGTACTCGCGGACAGTTTATAGTGAGCATTCAAGTTTTCTCCTGTCTAATAGTCATTCAAGTTTTTTCATATCTAATAGGCATTCTAGTTCTCTCCTGTCTATTAGGCATTCAAGTTTATTCTTGTCTAATAGGCATTCAAATGCGTTCCTGTCTAATAGGCATTCAAGATCTCCCTTTTCTATATGTGTATGTGTGTATAAATGCTTAGAGAAATGCGTGCTGTCTTACAAAAAGAATACCACTTCTGAAACTACCATGAGAATATCCTCAAATTTAGATCATTTCTTTTATTTTTTACTAATTTTCGATGGTGATTAACGATCTCACTTTTCATTTCTTTTCTTTTTTCTTATTGAATGATAAAGGAAAACAAAGCCACTGGCGAGTTATTAAGATCTTCCTTCTTTTTCCCTTAATTTTCTCCTGTGTTCATTTGGGTCCGTGAATTTCATTTGCTGTTTTCACACGCTATCTACCCTCCATCATTTTCATTGCTATCATCTCCAACATGGCATTATTCCGTAATTTGCAAGGAATGATCCGAAAAGAACTGATCTTTTGCCGGGAATAAAGATAACTTCACATTGTACTCAAATCGCAACATTTCGAATCAGAATAGCAAGACAAGATGGCGGAAATACATGCGTATTGATTGGCAGTGTTAAGAAAAGGAGAGATCGTCTACAGATTTTTAAAACATTAAACATGGCTTACAATTGTGTCGACACGACATAACGAAGTGCACATACGACTGCAAAAGTAGTAGCAGTAAAGAAAACGAATTGAACCGAAGAAAAGTTGAAAAAATTAGATAAATAATTGAAGGGAAAGAAAGAAGAAAAATGGAAATTTCGATTTGTTTTTTAGCATTTTCAAATTTCATATCTTTTCGCTTGTTTGGATTTTATATCATCCTTTTGTTTATTAAAATTAATGCGACTGGGAATATTTTAACTAAATAAAAATTCTGTTGATCGAGGGAGGTGAAAGGGATTATAAAGCAAGAGATAATCGCCAATAAATGAAACCAGCGAAATGGACAAATGAAGGATAAAAATGTAACAAAATATGGGAAAAGTGAAAAAGACACCAAGATGGAATTCTAAATGAAACTAAAATGCAAGAACAGTCAACATAAGTTCCCGTTAGATTGCCAATGTTAAGCGACGTTAAGACTGGTCAGTACTAAAATGGTGAAGCATTTTGTAGTACTAGGCGCTGTATGTGTTTTCTGTTTATCTTGGCGTTGGTTCCGCTCATCATAGACTTTTCCTTGCCACTGGACTCAAGCTGTGTCGATTGAGGAGAGGCGTGGTTAGAGATTGTGCAACACTTCCTCACAATTACACATGCAACCACCCTTACAACGAGTATTCATTGTCTTCTGAGACTGAATGGAGGCGTTTTTTAAGCTGAATAATTCACCAGACTAGATGAATACTTGTCCTGGAATGTGGTAAGATCAAGAACCCATGAGAGAGATATACTATAGCACTGTTAATCGTTCAATAAGTACTTAACTCAATATTTGAAAGATAAAAAAGAATTTAATGAGACACTCGATTAATTATGTATCTCATATAGAGATCGAATTTTAGCCCCAAGAATTTCTCAGAACTTCGATTGAAGTAAAAAGAAACAAAAGAGAAAAACGAAGGAAGATAACATAAACGTATATGATAGGTGAATAGCAATCTAAATGTGTTGCACTGATAACACGAAAGTATCGATTGAAGTACTGGTAATATAAAAATCTATGTTGTAATTCACTTTAGATAAACGTTATATGCTGGTTTTCATCTGATTGTAAACTTTTATTTTTCAGCAAAGTTTATTATTATCTATCTATCTATCTATCTATGTCTCTCTCTCTCCCTCTCTCTCTCTCTCTCTCTCTCTCTCTCTCTCTCTATATATATATATATATATATATATATATATATATATATATTATTTAAAAAAGCATGCTTTATTCATATAGCATAGTTACATGCTTATATTATAAGTGGAAAATATATTAGTAAAACTTTAAGTAAATTTATCAAGAAAAGTAAACTGGAACATAAAATCGGTAATCATAGAAATTCATCAATTCACAAAATTATGATCTAGTAAATGCTTTTCTACTGTCTAAGAGTTACAACAGACTTCGGCAAAGCATATACATTGAAAGTTATGTTAGTTCTAAAACTTAAACTAAACTTCGAATCAGATTATGATAGAATATTTTTTCACCGTAAAAATATTTGTAACCAAAATATCAACATCTTAGCCAGTATTCGAAGAGGTTCAGTTTTAGGCGTTTCTGGTGCCACCCTTTAATTGAAGGAATATAAAATCAGTTGATGAATTTGTTTTGTTTTTTTTATAAAATTGACCATGCATCTCATTTTTTCCCGTGTGAAGGCAAATAAAGATCCTAACAATGTATTCGTTTCTAATTATTATCTTAACTCTCCACATAAATAGACTGTCCCACTCGAAATTATAATGTTGTTTGCAGTTTCAGTTTTCTTGGTTCTATATGGTGTTCATCTATTTTTTATGTTGTTTTACTTCTCTTGTAATTTTTATGTGGCCGGTTAGAGTTTCTAATTCATGTTGATTAGTTTCCGCACTTGAGGGTTTTCCTTAAAATTTCGGCTGTACAATGTTTTTAGCATCACTGATTGTCTTCTCCTTGATTCCGATTAATCTATGTTTTTTCCACGTTCATTGGAACTGATCTTAGTTCTCTTACAATTATTGACATTATATTGATTTTCTTCATGTTCCATATTTATTTCAGTTCTTTGGAAAGTTCTAGCTATTTGTTTCATTTTCCTGTCTCTTTCATCTTCACCATATGAACTGTTGGGATGGCAAAATCTACAATTTGACAGTTTCTTTCCTTCTTGTAATTTTTATGACGTCTGGTTTCCTTGCTCGAAAGTTTATCTGTTTGTACCTCCATGTCTCAAATGATTTTGTGTCTTTCATTTTCCAGTACTATCTCTGGTTTGTGTTTGTACCATTTGTCTGCTAAATAAGGTGAAGTCATTTGCAGAGTCCCTAGGACACTGCCTTCCCGACACATTCATACCTGTCCTAATAGACTAATTTTGGGCTAATTTGCTGCATTCACTTATGTAGTTTATCATTTCGTCTCTTTGTCTACAGGGTCTACATTTAGTGTTTACTTTTGTTTTATCTATTTTAGAATTAATTTGGTTAGTTCTAATCGCATTGTTCTGTGGAGCTGTCAATACAGATTCTGTTTCTCTATTTATGTGTCCTTTTCTTGGTCATGTCCAGGTATTTTTTATGTTTCTCTTCTCTTGTTATTTTTATGAATCGTCCATGTAGTTCTTTCTCTTGCCTTCTTGTTTCAGGTTTCATCGTTCCTGTATTGTTCTTCTTGACAATGTCTCTTGCTGCAGTGTACGTTTACTTCCTTCTACATAGTCTTCTACATTTATCAGTCCTTCTTCCCCTTTCATTCCTTTTCACATAGAGTCGGCCAGTTTCGGCTTTTGGGTGTAATGTATTACGCATTGTAATTCGTTTCCTCGTCTTCTGATCAAAATATCTAAGTTCTCCTTTGGTCCAGCCTAAGAATGGTTCGATATTGCACATGATTTTATTCATTTAATTACATTTTTACAGTGCAGTTATGTTTCTAAAAGTTTACTTCTTCTTGCCAGATATTGTTTTCCAAAATTCATTTTCATTTTTGTACATTTGGTACTGTCTGCTTCTAGAACACCTAGATATTTGTAAGTGTCATCTTCATTAAGCACTCTCATCTCCTCTTGGTTAGGCAGTTCCATACCGTCTGATATCTCTAGTTTTCTTCTTTTAATCCCTAGTAGTGCACACTTTTCCATTCCATTCTAATGTTCTGGCTGAGTATTCTCGTTGTTTATCAACTTTCCCAATTCTTGTTTGCGTTTTGCAAAGAACTTCAGGTAGTGCATATACACGAGGTGGTTTACCCTTTGTTCTGTGCCTTTAAACTTTTATCCGACATCACATTTCCTAAGTATGTAGTCGAATGGCATTATGGCTATCATAAACAGTAGTGGTTATAACGAGTCTCTTTGTAAGATGCTTCCTCTGTATTGTTATCTAAGTCAGGTGTTGTCCACCTGCGATTATTATTATTATTATTATTTATTTATTTATTTATCGATAAAATGGCATAGGATATGTAAAATAAATATTTATCAGTTCAACCTGACAACAATTATCGGTTGGTTTTATCATAAATTTCTAAAATCTTAAGTTATCATTTCTCCCATCACATGGCGTCCGTTGCCTATATATATTGCTATCTCTTGCCAACTTTATAACAACTTAAATATTCCTTTTATCTAACTACGATATTTTATTGTCCAACCAATAATATTTTCGTATTTTATCACCTCGCTTTTTCTTTTTTAATAGCATCACTTTGATATTGCCACGTTCATGAAAGTGAGCAAATATCTTGACAGTTAACATACTATTGACAAAGCCGATCATGAAACGAGTTGTCTTGATTGTTCATTCTTCCAGCTATGTCTCATTTTCTTTTGTGTGCCTGTGCTGTTTCCCCTTTCATTCCATGAAGTCTGATCCTTGATTTACTTGCCTAAATATGGCAACCGGCAGGATAAGCGATGAAAGTGGACAATATATAACGTGAATATGTAACGTCACTTCGTTTTTTTATGAAGACAGCGATGAACTGCCACCAGTAATTGTTTCTATATGTGCGACGATTCTCCCCACGTTTTTAAGCAGTTCTGGCTTCATTTCCTCCTATATATGTGTGTCAATTGAATTGCCAAAAGACGCACCTTTGCTAAATAGATGAAACGCTTTACGTTGAATATGCCCAGTTTTATCGCATGAAGCTAACATCTATTCTTTGCTGTGATTGTCACTTACAATTCCAAGTTAATTAGGAAATATAACTATTGAGTTCCATAAATGAGTTCCAATGAACTATTATCTGGAGAGATTTTTACATCTCGAACGAAAAAAAAAATGACTAATAAAAACGAAATCACTTGAAAAAGTCCTGATTAGAGTGAAAGCTTGCTTCATATCTTTAAAGATAAAAGAACATCTTTTTTAAAGATAAAAGAACATCTTTTTTAAAGATAAAAGAACATCTTTTTTAAAGATAAAAGAACATCTTCTTTAAAGATAAAAGAACATCTTTTTTAAAGATAAAAGAACATCTTTTTTAAAGATAAAAGAACATCTTTTTTAAAGATAAAAGAACATCTTTTTTAAAGCAAAAAAAACAAACTTATATCGTTTTGGCTTTTTTTTAAATAATTTAATAAGGATATTTCAAAAGAAAAAGAAAATATATATAGGAACAGGATTTATTCCTAAACTAATAACCAATAATTATGAATTTTAGAACACAGTCTGTAGGCGTAAAGAGTCGTAATGTGGGTTGTATGTGAGCTTAATTAAGGTTGTAAAAAGTAATAAATGCGCTGTAACCCTTTGTAAAAGCTCAGATATATCAGATTTTTGTAAAATCTTAACAATAGGTATAAGACATCAAATAATAAATACGTCCCAAATGTCGGTTTCCTTGAAGTATTTTAATTGAGTTTAAGAAGGCATAATATGAGCACCTTCATTTCAAAATTCAAATATTACAGATTTTTATTGAATTTTATCTATAGTCATTAGTAGAGCTATGGCAATAGAACATTCTTTTTATTACTTTGGCTCTCGGGTATGTATCACTTAATATCTTATAGGTTTTTAGATAGAGTGAGGTGGTTCTCAATTGATTAACTCTGTCTTACTGTGACTCGAGAGTCCAAACAATGATAAGAATATTCTATTGTCATAGCCCTAGTCAGTAGGCATGAATTAAGCAAGGTTTCCTGATTTTCATAAACTTAAGCCTTTAATTTTAGAATTTTGCTAGAATAAGGATGATGAAATGGATTTTGATTGAAATTGGAATAAGGATTCTAGACATAAGGTCCGGTTTTATTATCTTTTGATTTTAATCTTCTCTATGGGTGAAATGAAAGTGTTAAAAACTTACATTTGGTTTATTAGCATGAGGAACTTCTCAGTATAACATGATATTCAAGATAGTTAAAGAGATTGCAAAGCAAAATATATTGTTGGAGAGAAGTGCATTCAAAATGGCAATGAAGAACTGCCAGCAAATGGACAGGACACTAGGGATGCTTGAATGCTGAGTTTTCATTTATTTCGAGAAAATCTACAAGTTGCACTTGAGAAAGCAATGATAAAGAAGATGTAAGACGAAAAAGATTATGACTCAATGATCCTTAGATGTTGTAAGAAAAATGTTGATTACTGTAAGTAAGTTAGGTAGTTAATTAGATAGGTATATAGGTAAATAGGTAGCCAACAGAGGAAGACCAAGGAAAACATGGCATGAATTGAAGATGAATCTGAGAGAATGTAACATAAAGATCCGGCCAGATATAGGTTAGTTTAGAAGACACTATTTTAAAACCATGACACATGTAAAATGATGATAGAAATCCAAAAGAGAGACATATATAAAGTTATTCATTGGATTAAGAAAAAAAAGAGAGACTAAAATACAGGATTCAATCCATGGCTTGTTCTCCCACCCACATAAAAGCTGAGACAGCAATTGCTTTATGTGGCCGGTTGCTTTGAAATCTGACAGGAAAAGAAGCCACCATTCAGTTTGGAGGAGGGAATAGTACATCAGATTGTAAAATCTATTTAATTTTTATTTGCTGTGATCATTTTCTGACCCCACAGCTGCCAATCATTCCAAGTTTATCGAACCATTATTCATTCTTGAATGAAGGCCGTCATTATCTACCAAATCTATCATTTATAGACTATTTAATTACAAAATGTGCACTCACAATATAAATAAAATACAAACCATTCATATACAAAACAAATGTGAGTTTTCTGCATAAAATGGTATAACAATTTTTGACAAACTTAACAATCCAAATAACATGCAAAGTATTTTTCTAAATCTGAGAGAAAAAAATAATTTATAGTATCAGTGTGTACAATTAGTCTAATGGATACTGTAGCATGCTATGGAATTGTCTACTGCTCATTCAAATCCTACGGCATATATTGTGTTTAACCAAACGTGCATAGTAATGCATTCCTCGCAGCAGGCATAGTTATAATAGTAATTTGGGTTTAAGAATGAATTGTTTGCAACAGATAATGTCGTTCAAAATTGCAGAAAAAAGGTTGATATGCATAAAACAGATTCACCAGAAAACATACTTTTTAAATTATTTCTAGTGTAAACGTCACTTTTTTTTCTTGGTTTTTGCCATTTTATAACATGCTCGAAAATGTATCAGGTTTTTGTTTGAATATAGTGTGGACCATATATAGCATCCATGCCAAATGTAACTACATATATGCTCAGTACCTGTGATGATAGTGTGAAGAGACATAGTTATAAGCGCTCACGGTTGACGTGTGCCTGTTGTAGAGAACCTCCAAAAGACAATGATTGCTATTCACCAGGCCATGCGATTTACCGTTACAAAGTTTAGGTGAAAAGAGTTGATGTTTTGCCACTATCAACAGGTCCTGAGGACAATCCCTATCAGGTTAGAAACTGCGTATGGATGAATGCACTGGAGAGTTGCTGTACCACAAGATTTGGCCAGGATAAGGTAACCAAGCTAATTAGTCCATAGTCCGTTCTGGTAAATGGAATGATCTGATATGTGTAGGATCTGTACCCCTGCTACAGTGTCCTTCTCTCAGAGGAAGATCCTGACAGCATAATATTTTTGGAGAGCAGATCAGAGAATTTGATAAATGAAAATAAAACAGAGTCAGATAATTTTCATAAGACGGAAGTTGAAGGCATGCTTCTGAGGAAGTTTACATTTTTTAAGAAGCTCCACTTCTGCGAAAAAGCACTCAACAAAAAAGACTGCCGCTGAGATAATGTCTGCGTGATCATGAGATCAGGCAGGGGTGTGATGACTGTATGGAAACTATTGTAATATATGGGTGGCGTGTGCACACTGTAGAGAAACACTGATACAAAAAAATATGTATTCAAATTTAGGTTTTGTTAAGAGTTCGAGGTAACAGACTAAAAAGACGGATATTTGTGCAGCAGATGTCTCTTTTTTTTTGGGATGTTGTTTTGTTCGAGTGAGTTGTCAGCTAAGAGAGGAAGAAAAAAAAGAAGATAAAGAAGAGGAAGAAGAAGGGTAAATAAGCAAATGAGTCATTTTTTCTGTGTTCAGAAATTAATAAATGTTTTAATAAATATCATGTTGTATCTTGCAAATAAACTAAAGTGTACCCTTTATTAGTTCTATATTTCTTTTATATTAGATTTATTGTGTTGAAATAAAATTATATAGTTTCTTTGGATGGACCCTATATTTTCATTATTACTACATTATTATTATTACATGCATTCGTTGAAATATTTTCAAGGCAAACTTATCTATGACAACATTGACATTGATTTATTTTCTTTTAACAAAGTAAGAACGTCCAGAGATTTCTCTAATTAGATTTTGTAGTTAAGATATATCCTTAGAGAGGAATTTTATGATCAAGCATGAGGTTTCTTTCCGCCCATCTCTGAACTTTATTAATTATCCCAGTTTTATGACAGGAGAGTTAAAGATGCCTTCTTTGAAATAAAATTACTAACCAGGGAAATTTTATGAGGTCTCAGGAAATTTTCTGGTTTTTTATGCATTAATGATCTCTGGTTGAAAAAGCACTCGCGCCTCCTCCTCCTCCTCCTCCGCCTCACTCATTAGGGGTTTGGATTTTACTTTTACTTTTCTCTCCATGAAAGTATATTAGTCCTTATTGTTTGAGAAATCCATGGTTTACAAACATGTCTAAATAAAGATTAATCCTTTGATAATCAAGATTCAAGTGATGTAAGATTAATCTTCACTGCAACAATTTAATAGCACTTACTATATTGCAAGAACTGTCATTCAACGACGATGCATAAGCAAAGGTTCTATAAGAAATAAAAAGATAATTTCACATAGGAAAATCCTGCAAAAGCAACACGTATACACCCCCCTCTCTTTCTTTCTCTATCACAAGGGAAAAGGCACCAAATCTGTTTTGATGTGAAGAATAATCAGCCACACAAAATCTGAGCACTCTGCATGGAACAAAAAATCAAAACTGCCTCAGTCAAAAAGAACGTTTTATTCATTGGTTTTGAACAGTTGAAAGTAACCAATAAACATTAACTTAAGTTTCGAAATAGAAAACGGGGATCATCAGCTATTTACCAAGTAGTTTCAGAGATTTAAAAACTGTTAAATTAACTGTTAACTTCATGGCTCTCCACTGGAAAAATACCATTTCCCAATAACGGAATGTAAACAGGATTTAGTTGCTATTTCATTAAAATATGAATTTTTAAAAAAAATCATAACATAATATGCACATAAATTAGTGAATAAATAAATAAATAAATATTAAAACATTACTATGAAGAACTCTTCAGCGATTGGTTAGTTAGCGTATAATATTATATAGGCATAAAGAATATAATTATTTGTTATAAATAAATATTTATCATCCATGGATATATCTAATTCATAATAGATGTGGCTTATATAATTGCATTGCCAATTGAATTTCAACGCTTAAAATGTTTTGTCATTCAGTGAACTTGTTTCAATTCATTCAATTAACATATTATTTTTCTTCTTTTGCAGGTAAGTCCCTTCAGATTTATTTATCACCTTCAGGTAACATTATCACTTTTATTTATTTTCCTCCCATCTAAAAAGTAAAAAAAAAAAAGGTCAGGTGTGGCTTTGATGAAAGTGTTTCTGTAGAATTCGAACTTGACACATTCAGTGTTTCAGTCCGTGTTATTAACCACGTAGCCACTGTCACCTACAGTTTTACTTCTTAAATATATTTTTATGAGTTTCCAATAGATTACTCTCAAAAAAGTATTCTCATTTTATAAAGAAAATGAAATATTTTGCTTCACACGATTCCAGAATATGAACTTTTAGATGTATTTGAACTAGAATTTAGTCATACCCGATGATGATCATGAACCACGTGGCTTTAAATGATTCTACAACCAAAAACTTTTACTGAAATATTTTGTTTCTTGTATCTATTAAAAAAGATTCAGCCCAAATTTTGCACTATGTTTAGTCATGTTTAAATATATTTTAATAGACTCGTAAATTTAATTAAGTCAGCAGATTATTATTATTATTATTATTATTATTATTATTATTATCATTATTATTATTATTATTATTATTATTATTATTCTACAGTGCGGAAATTTTAGAATGGTGTGACAACGAGTTGCATGCCATAGATATCAAAACAAGAAAGGTTTTAGCAATGTTTGGTATATTCTACATTCGAAGTAGCGTAGCAAGGCTGTATCAAAAGAGGAAAGAGGGTAAGAGAGGATTGAAAAGTGTAAAAGATTGTGTTAGAACTGAGATGTCGTTGAAGGAGCATGTGGTTAGAAGTGAGGAGTTGATGCTTAAGGTTGTGGTCAATGAAGTGGAGGTATGTGAGACCAAGGCTGAGTATGTGAAACGTATGGGTAGAGAAAGGATAGAGGAACTGGCTAGGAAGAAAATGCATGGAGAGTATATAGCAGAAGTGGTTGATGAAATCATGGAGCTGTGTATCTGGCTAAAAGTATCGAAGCTTTTGCTTGTGCAGCACAAGAGCAGGCATTAGGGACACGACAGTTCAAAAAAGTGTTTCTGGGAGAGGAAGTTGCTGCAGAATGTCGGATTTGTGGTAAGACCTCAGAGTCAATCGTGCAAATTGCAGCAGGGTATAGTGGATTGACCCAGATAGAGTACTGCAAAAGACACGATCGCATGGGACTCCGGATATATTGGGAGGTCTGTAAGAAAGTTGGGGTGAAGTGTGCTGGAAAGTGGTTTGAGGGGGTGCCTGGTAAAGTGAGAACAAGTGAGGATGGCAAGGTAGAGGTATGGTGAGACAAAAGTGTCATAATGACCAAGCAATTGAAACATAATCGTCCGGATTTTGGTCGTCATTGACAAGGTTTCAAAAACCTGGCAGATTGTAGACTTCTCAGTACCCTGGGACTGGAATATGAAAGAGAAGGAGAACGAGAAATGGAGCAATTATGCTCCCTTGGCCCTGGAGATAAGCCATATACATGGGGTTAAAACACAAATAATCCCGGTCGTAGTTGGTACGCTAGGAGTCGTTTGGAAGGACAATTGAAAAAATTATGAATCCCCGCTGTTTTAGGTCGCCTTCAAATATTTAATATTGTAGGTACCACCAACATCCTTAGGAAAACCCTTGATCTTTGAAGTTCCTGATTTGGAGCTGGGATTGAGGGAAATCCTCTGGAAATTAATCCCATCTCTCTTCAGGGAGACGTTAGTAAACGAAATCAAAATTATTATTATTAATTTAAATCATTCAAAGTTGTATTCTGCACTCATGTATACACTCACTGGCATCACATTTATGTTCTAAGCAAAGATTAGAGTGACTACATCAGCGCTGGTATGTATGACATTTATGGTAAATTTACATATGTCTTTATTTCATATGTGAGCCTTGGAACATTTAGAACAGTCAGAGGCAGCACTATTCTCATGAATTTCACATAAATTGCATATGTTTATGCATATGTAAATATGTGTGTGTGTGGGGGGGAGTAATTGTTTGTTTCCCGGTTGATTTTAGAAGGGATAATGCGGTTTTCTTTGTATCAGTTTCCAGTAATAAATTTTGTACAATCTACCTGTGTTTTCGCCTCCTCTTCACTTGATTCAAACAGCATATTTTGCTTCTATACTGGGTATTCTAATATTATAGTTTTGGTACCAGCAACCTTTCTGATAGTTTAATAATTAATAGTGTTTATGATACAAACTTTAATTAAACGGATTAATTTTTACTTAATTGATTAGTTGAACAAAATTAATATTTTTAATTGATTTCTGTAGAATTTCTAGTTGTGTTTTACTAGTCAGACAAGAAATTGTAATTTTATCGAATGACTGTCACCTCTAATCAGGTGGTTTTGGAAATTGAAAACCCTAAACCAGCCCCAACTTTTGTAGGATAAAATCGGTTTGAAGCCTTCTTTATGGACAGTAGTAATTCTATAAAAATAGCGAAAGGCTGCGATCCGTATATACACAACAGTTAAAGAAATTTACCATTCCTCATTCTTTATTGTATGTATGTTTTACAATTTGTTTTAGAAGTAAAACCTCCGCGTAATTATTTTCTTTAAATTTCGAGAATCTTATTTTTTGTTCGTTTAAGTCATGAATAATACGGAATTTAGAGAATACACAATTAAATAATTTCTGTACAATCACAAAACCGTTAAAAATAATTCATGAGATAATTGTTTATGCATAAATATTTAAAAATATTCAAATAAATAACGCATTTATTAAACATAAAACTTAAAATGTTGAAGTAAATTGAACATAAATACTACTATTACCGATACTAATGCCAGTGCATATATTAAACGTCTAAATATACAGATTGAAATTTTGTATGAAGCTGATTCGAATTGAATACGTCAAATAAATTCAAGTGAGTTAAGGAACAAACACATCCTAAACCAATCCGGGCGAGTAACGTTCCAAAGAATTTCAGAATCCGCATAGAGAAGGAATGGATGCAGTTTACTGATTTGCTCTTTACATTCTTTACCCTTTAACTGAAGATGCTCATTTATGAAATGTTAAAGATAGATGAAAGGACTTTGTAAATGTGCAAAACCAGTTAATAAAAAAAAATCATATCTATCTATCTATCTATCTATCTATCTATCTATCTATCTCTCTCTATCTCTCTCTCTCTCTATATATATATATATATACATATATATATATATAAATATATATATATATATATATAAATATATATATATATATAAATATATATATATATAAATATATATATATATATATAAATATATATATATATATATAAATATATATATATATATATAAATATATATATATATAAATATATATATATATATATAAATATATATATATATATATATACATATATATATACATATATATAAATATATATATATATATATATATATATATATATATATATAAAGCTGTTGTACATATTACATAATAATAACAGAAAGATACGATTGGCAGTTTCAGATAAGACTCTGTTAAGAAAATACGTCGAAATAAACTGAGACCCAAAACACCAAAATCTGATAAGTTCCTGATAAAAAGGGAGATGTACACGTGCCGATCTCTTATATAGTAACATCAACTAATTGCGTGTCAAACGATCTCCTATTTACTCTCTGCACTGCGTATTTGCCATTAGCGTTGGAATTACATGGCAGCGAGTGAAAAGGGGGATATCTAGGAGACGCCGCTATTCGTCCATTCTCTACTTTTTATCTATCAATGTGTCTAATTTCACCGCCATTAATATCACCTTCGGCCTGACGTCACTCAACAAGAAAAGACGCCTAGTTTATTCAAATGCGTTTGATGATAACGTACATTAGGGGAAGTCAATTATTTCCATTCAAGGGTTTGTGATGCCAAACTGTGTGTCCATTTTCTGTTACAAACCCCTTTATTTATTTAGCAGACAGAAAAGATATATATATATATATATATATATATATATATATATATATATATATATAAACACTCTTATAAGTAAAAGTTGTATTACTATCGAAAAAATAGTCTTCATGGTGATCTTGACTTTTACGCGTATGTTGATATGTATTTTAAAAGGATGGTGTATAGTGGACTAGAACATCAACCACCAAGTTCAACCTCTTAGACAGGACGCACAAAAGAGTTTCTAACTATCTCCCGGTGTCTATCAAGTTCCAACTTATGTTGCATCACTGAAGTTTAGCATTCTTGTTTTTGCTTTACAAGTACTTCCACAGAATGTGCTTCGATTAACTTATTGCCTTTATACCTCTCTTGTACCATAAATATCCTAGACACTCTCAACTAGCAGCAAAATCATACCTCTTCACTATAAATATCTTTAGTTGCCGGAAACTGTTGTGCTCTACTTTCTATTTTCTTTGGGCCATTTTCATATTCCTCATTTCCCCAATAATACACTCATGAACAAATTTGAATATCTTACTGTCTAATTCTCTACCCAGATTTTTACCTATAAATCTGAACCTTATAACAGTAACCACTTATGTTTTAGTAGCAATATGTTCTGTTTGGTATGAACGAAAGAAAAATTTCGAAAATGCTTTGCAATTTTGTCAGTGCCTGTGGAAGATATCAAAATATTTAAACTTCATATAATTGCCCTTTATTTTTGTCCAATAAGATGGGCAAAAATTAAACGTTTTTTTTTTACAAATGTCAAAATGTTAATTTATTTATCTTCAAAGAAGAATTCGTGAAATCAACAATTATTTACATGATTCTAATATTGTTGATCACTAGAAAAGTTTGGTGTGTTCCTACAGAGTGAGATGAAAATGCTCTTCAAATTAAAACAAAATGCAGTTTTCCCGGAATATTACAAAATCCCTTGATTCGTGTTTTTATGCCAAATCCATCATAAATTCAGATTAATATTGTTTTCCATTTGCTGGCCGTCGAAGATTTTATCCAAGATCAAGAGAACTATCACCAAAGAACTGAATAAGGGTTGAGATTTGTATGTCGCTCTTGAAAACTGAAAGGTATCACAAAACTGTATTTACTTTAATACCTGAGAGCTCTTCATTGAAACTAGGGTTTGTGTTCCTTGATAGAAGGGTCAGTAGAAGTTCGTTTGTCCGGTAGTCTTTTAAAATTTCAGAACGGTGCGTTGATCGGGCGGACTTCACGTTAGGGTTTGTATTCCTTGATAGAAGCGCTGGTTGAGTTTGAATAAAATAAATACGTATTAGATACGTTTGAAGCCAAAACAACGCATTATTACAAAATAAACAGATATTTATTTTGTTTGAAATTTATATTGAAATTCATAAATATATTTCGAAGATACACTTCATCATCAGTGTGTCTTTCTGTTATTTATTTATTTTTTTTTTTTGCCATGTTGTTGGAGTATAGAATCAGTACAGTTCCAACATTTGAAAAGACTACCGTAAAAACAACAAACGGAATTCTACTGATTCTATGCTCCAACAATTTATTTTTAAATGAATAACAGCATTTTAGAGAAGACAAGTCGTAGATGTCCGTTAGGAAAAAAATTGGTTGAAAAATTCTAAAGCTTCATATATTTGAATACCAACTCATTATTTCGACACCTAGTAGTTGTCTAATAATTTCCAGTTTTACTCTCTTATCTCAAAAGACAATAGCACTACTACTTATGTTTACAAAATGGTGAATGTACTGAGTGCACTTATTGTCAGGTCCATTCAACCTAATCCGGTTTTAAAAGACTTTCTTAAAGCAGAGAACAAAGATAGCGTAAAGAATAGTTAGAAAGGTAGGTAATGAACGGTACGGAATCAAATTGGAGTTACAGTAGAGATAAGAAACGCGAAGTGTGCTACTTAATGAAACAATGAAACGGGAAATCTAACAGAATTATATATATATATATATATATATATATATATATATATATGATTCGACAGTAACGAAAACATTAATCGCATTAAACAACAAAGGATGTTCTCTAAGATTAAGATTTTTTTCTCTGATTTCATTGATAAACAAATAATGTGATTCTATTTGTAAAAGATTCAGCAAAATTCTAACTGAATGGACAAGAACTTAA
Source organism: Euprymna scolopes (assembly GCF_053919585.1). Classification (NCBI taxonomy): domain Eukaryota; kingdom Metazoa; phylum Mollusca; class Cephalopoda; order Sepiida; family Sepiolidae; genus Euprymna; species Euprymna scolopes. The sequence continues at coordinate 75,730,181 of NC_136499.1, read as the reverse complement.
TCAAATAATTTACTTATATCTTCATGTGAGTAGAAAAGTTCACCTTGAGTTTTGGCCTCTACAAATGCAATATATAAAGAATAATGGTTTGAAGAAAAAGACATCCATCAAAATAATATATATATATATATATATATACTTTTATTTATATTTAGCTAAACATTTTACATGGTCACTAAACAGACATGACAGTGTTTTGGTCAGTCAATTATAAATGACTAATGGCCATCATAAGTTCTGTTCATCTTATATACGTATATATATGCATATATG
>NC_136499.1:75709908-75727408 GCF_053919585.1 Euprymna scolopes | reverse complement strand
CATCTCTTTACATTGATTTTCCATCATTTCCAAATAAATTAAACTTCCTTTCGTCACTGAAAAATACTTTTGCCCAATTTTCATATGTCCAAATTACATACCTGTTTGCAAACTCTAATCTCTTATAATTATTCGAACTAACAAGTCGTTTCTTTTCTGGGATTCGATTAAACAACCCTATTTCTAGCAGTCGTCTAGAAACAGTCTGTCTTGATACATTAACACATGAGGTACTATTCATAATCCTTTTAATTTCTGTGTAAGACTTAAAACGGTCCTTTAATGAGATACGCTACATTATTCGATCTTCTCTTGCCGAAATTTTTTAAAAGCACTAACTATTTTAGTAATCAAGTTTTTGGCGTTTCGCCATGGTGCCTGCTGATGCAACGTTTACAAATGACTAAGTAAGACTTATTCTTTAGAGGAAATCAAAACATTTGAGTATAGCATACTGTTTACATTGTTTTTCTCAATTTTGTCCTTTAGTTTTTGTTTGAAACGCCTCTCTATGGGATTGATGGACTATCTCAGACGTCACTTCATCTGGTGACATAACTTCCGTTATCGAGTACCGGTGCCTGGGGGTCAGAGATTGGCACTCGGCCAAGCAGGTTGTGTGCAAACGCCCCACCGTTGAGTAATGGTATTACTCAACTCACTTTGCCTGTAATTTATGTGAATACATGTTTCGTTCCTAAAAATCCTGTGTTCTTTTCGTTTATTACCATTGACCCCATAACAACTGGCGACGTCGGATTTGACTTTCACACGGGTTAACTCCACAAAAACATTCTAATTGACTTCAAAAGAACGTCGGATTTACAAGCTAAGAAATTGGTGGGCAATTACGTTCTAAAAAATGAAAAGAAAACGAACAAATGGCAAAGTTATCGACTAAATTGTAAGTTAATCTTTTTTCTCTATATTTAAATTGAAAAGAACTGTTCTAAACGCATTTTGTTGAGGTCGTCAAAGTTTATTTGGTTTCTTATTGAAAGAAGCAAAAAAAAAGTGGAAAAAGAAAAAATGTTGACCCAATTTTTACCGGGAAAATAATTCTATTGTAAACTGCCGACTGTTTATTCGTATGCAAATTTGAACATTTTTTCAAATGAAGTGAAGAGTTGTTTTTTGTCTTTGTTTTGTGCCGCTAACTTTATACAATATTTTAACGGGAAGAAAGTTTGTTTTTTTCCCCTTTTCGTTTTACTTGGACTAAAAGGAAATACTTTTTTTTCATTGAGTGGAATTTTCTGAAATATTCCATTTTTAACTATCGGTTCTAAAGTGAAACTTTTTTTCTGTCGCGTGGTCACAACCCCTCACACACACACGCACACATAAAAAACAGCCATTTTGGTTAACTTCCAAACAATTCCACGAGTATTTTTATTCTTTTGCAACTGTATTGTATCACAGTACATTTTTTTTTGTTTTTTGTTTCGCAAGTAAATTTTTTTGTTCACCCTCATATTAAGTAATCTCTAAGATTTTTACCAAGGAGCAAGGGATAAATTACCCCCTCTTCATACGCACACACTCAAAGAAAGGACATTTGCTTCTTTTATAAATTATTTTTTCTCTCTTCTCCGGTCAAAAACGGAAATAATTTTTTTTTCGTGCGTTTGGAAAAAAAGCCATTAAAAGATGGAGGGCGTTAAAGCAGTATTAATACAGCTCAGATGGGCCAGCAGCAGAAAGCTGAGGAAAATTTAAAAGAACGTGATAAACAGCTCCAGTTACAATTTCAAGAGAGGCAATAAGCGTTGGAGGAGAGTATGCTACTTCAACAACAGAAGCAAGAAGAGCTATTATTAAAAATATTTGATAGAAGGGAACACAGGGACGACAGTTTTGCTTTTTCCCAAAGTACAATATGGAACGCTATAGAAAGGTTCAACTACCCACCGGAGGTGGGTAGGATGTTTGACGCTTTCTATCGGAGATATGAGGGCCTATTCACCATGAATTGTCAAGAGTGGAACAACGCTAAAAAAAAGTTCGCCTACTTTTGAGGAAATTAGGGACCACAGAACATAGCAAGTTTGTGGATTATATTCTCCCTAGAAAGACGAGTGAATTGGAATTTTCAGAAGCGGTCAAACTTTTATGTGAACTGTTATGCCCGATTTCTACGCTCTTTCATAGAAGATGGAAGTGCTTGAACCTGCAAAAAAGCGACGACGACGATTACCTAACCTTCGCATCCGTGATAAATAAACACTGCGATGATTTCCCTCTATTTGCCTTATCGGCAGATGACTTCAAGTGTTTAATTTTTGCGCAGGGTCTAGTCGCATACAAAGACGTTGAGATTAGACAATGTGTTCTCTCTAGACTTGAGAGCGAACATGGCCTCACCCTCCAGAAGTTGGCCGAGGATTGTCAACGGGTAGTCTGCGTAAGGAACAACTCGAGACACGTCGAGGAGTCAAGCGCAACATTCATTAGAAGAACGAACTTCAGACCGGAAAAATACTCACCCCGAAAAAGCAAAGCTGGAAGTAAGAAAACTTAGGCTACACCTAATAAGTACAATCCAGTCACAAGACCCGGATCCCCTACAAGCCCGTGCTATAGCTGCGGTGAGAAACATTGATCGAGTCAATGTTTTTACAAATATAAGTACTGCAACGAATGTGGCAGGACGGGCCACAAAGCGACCCAGTGCAGAAAGAACAAGGTCAAAATAACGCCCGACAGACTAGATTCCACTTATATTCGGATAAGAACCGGTTCAAATATGTCAAAGTTAACATCGCAAATAAAACTGTGCATCTACAATTAGATTCCGCATCAGACCTGTCCATCATTAACCTTAAGACATGGAAAAGGCTAAGAAAACCAACTATACGGAAGACGAACAAATCAGCTCGAGCTGTGACAGGCGATAAAATGGAATTTCAGGGAGAGCTCACACTCCCGGTGACCTTAAATGGTATTACTAAAAAAGTGAATTGTTAGAAGAAAGAAATCTTCCCATTTGTGTAGACAGTTTGAGCTGAATATTTGCTGTCAGTTTGAATATGCACATGTGAGTTCAGCATAAGCAGTGTGCGTCTACGGCATTTGTTGTGTACAAATATTGTTGAATTTCTGTTCGAGTGAGTTGAGTAGTTATTGGCGTTGAAGAAAGGGAGCCAAATATAATGTCGTGGTCTCACTGTGTGAGGAATGTTGAAATATTAATTATTTTATATTTGTCGACCAAATCAAAAACAGGATTTATATTTGGGCGTCAAGTTGATTTTGTACACAAAAAATGATTTTGATGTGCGAACGTAATCGTAAGCACACTACAGAACAGTTAATTTCGCTTTGTTGACAACGAAAAATTAATTGCATTTTAGAAAATTTTACTCTGGTGGTTTTTGTGTTTTCACATACGCAGTTGGTTAATAGGATGGTGAGACATGTCAACCTATATAACCGTAGTCGAAATTAGTTTCATGGGACCGACTGTACTCGTATAGACCACACTACCGTACAAATAGATGTCTGAATTATGAGATTACAAAGAAATAAAGGTTTCGCAATCACCACATTTCTCCTTGCCTCAGGCACATGGAAAAAATTGCAGCAGTTCATTCTCTCTTTACATATAGTGAGCTATCGGGCATTACATTGAAGTAACTTAAGAACAGAAAAGCAACAGAGATTTCGTATTTGACCAATTGCCAATTTTATTCGCACCAAAGAAAATTATGCATAATGCGTATCACATGCAGTTAACGGGACGTTTTAAAGTGTTGAAAAAATAAATTAATAATTAATGGTTTATCCGTTTTCATAAGCCGCTGGTTTCCTAATAATCCTCCACTCTGTAATAAAGATTAATATCTTTCTGTCTGTCTGTCTGCCTGTTTATCTCTCTCTCTCTCTCTCTCTCTCTATATATATATATATATATAATATATATATATATATATATATATATATATATATATATATACATATATATATATATATATATATACATATATATATATATATATATCATATATATAAATATATATATATATAACATATATATATATATATACATATATATATATATATATATATACATATATATATATATATATATACATATATATATATATATATATACATATATATATATATATATATATATATATATATATATATATATATATATATATATATATATATATGTACTAGCTGGACGCCCGGCGTTTCCCAGTCGTACAATATGCTTAAACATGATATTTAAATTTATGCAGATTGTGTATGAATTATTGAATCCATCTTTTATGGAATATTATATATTACGAGGAATAATTTGCCCGGTGAACTAATTCGAAAAAAAAAAATGAAAAATAAAAAAATAATATTGATAATATCGTTCATCAAATTGCGACTGTGTTTGTTTACAATATCACGTCAGCTGATATTTGAGATTGAGGATGAATGCTCTGGAAAAGTCACATCTGATTAGTATTTAGTTTTAAAATATGCAAACGAAAATTGATTCGCGGCGATTTTAATGGTACTACTTTTTATCGTAAATTGAACTCATTAATAAAAAAAAATCAAATAAAATTGTAAGGTACACTCGGGCTCAAACAGAGAATCATTCAATCTGCAGTTGAATGTTCTACAACTGCGCTGTATCTCCATAGTTCAGTAATTCGTTTTTTTAAGAAAAAATATTTTGCTAAGATTTTATCATCTCCCTTGCCGCTGTCACGTATAAAACAATTCCCCTGTAAAAATTCTTTTTTTTCTATAAGAAAAAAAAACAACTATTTTTATGGTCGGATTTTTTCGATTTTCGATATTTATTGGGTGAATTTCTGTACAAAACATATTTAAGAACACTACCAGATATATAAATTTCCTTTGTGTAAAATTTGAACAAGATCGACTCACCCGTTTGGGAAGCTATGAGCAAGGAACTCACACACATACACACACACCACAAAGTGATTTATATATATATATATATATATATATATATATATATATATATATATATATACATATATATATATATATATATATATATATATATATATATATATATGAGAAAGGCCAACAACAATTGGTATGTATTTTTTAACATTATTTTATCATTCCGTGTTTTGATTTTTCATTTAAAAAGGTATCATATTTAGATCATTGTAATAATGTTTTTAAATCATTGAAATAGTTTTTTACGCGTTTCAGACGTTCTGTGAAGCGTCCTCTTCAGAAAGTATTTAAAATGTGTTCAGAATGTATAAAAGCATTTTCGCAGTCCATTTTGGTTACATGTTTCCCGAGCGGTGGAAATGTCTGTAAATAATTCTAAATGTCTTCACGGGTGTGTTCCACCTCTGACCTTGCTTATTGGGGGTCAAACCATGGTCATTGCTGCCTTTTGCTTTTCCCCTCTCTTTTCTTGTTTCTCCTTTTACTACTTTTTTATTTATTTTTTTATTACTTGGGTGGGAGTGAGGGCCATCTTGGTACTTGGTCAAATGAGTGCGTAGGTGTGTGTGTGTGTGTGTGTGTGTGTGTGTGTGTGTGTGTGTTTCCTTGTTCATAGAATGTGTGTTATATGTCTAATAGTTTTATAACATTATAAATTTATTTGCTTGTCTAAGAAAGCAAATGTGATACAAATTCGTTTTTAATGTGTGTGAGGTGTATGAGGGGACCAGCTCCTCTGAAACAAGGGTAATGTTTTCATTTAATTTGGATTTTTATATTTTAGTTTCTTTCTATGGTGATTATCGTTTTAATCTTAGTCAGTGGGGCATTCATAATATTATGTTTGTTTAAATAAAAAGGCTTATTTATGAATAGACACAGGGGATTTTCTAATGTTCCTATTTATTTGTCTTCCCATGTGGGTAGGGCCAGATCCAGGGTCGCTTTTTAGTGTGGGGAAGATCTCGCTCCCCAGAAGGGAAGGGACACCTGGAAATGCATAAGTATAAGAATGAGAATTATCTCAGTCATGAAGGATTTCTCCTTCACTTACTGAGGGTAGGAGGGGTGGGTGCAGTGTTGGAACAGATACTACACTGTGGTTCTAGGTATTTTTGAGTGTTGTAGGTTTCGAGGTAAGGTTGGTATTGTTTAATGTGTTATACTAGAGATAGGGGTGTTGTGCCTGTGTGTGGCTTTTTTTTACACGGTGTTCACCACTTATCAAGGCCCGGAAGCCACTCAGGGATAAGGGTTATTGCAAGAAAAGTACGTTAGTGTGGAGATTTAATGAAGTGTTTACTTAAGGGGGCGGTTCATTAGGAATTTGTTTACGTTGGACTTGAAGACATTCAGGTTGTAGTCAGGTGGGAAGCAGGCAGACGGAACAGAGTTCCACAGGCGTGCAGTTCTAAGAAAGAAGCTTTGTTCATGGAATCTACGTTTTGATTTAGACAGATAAAGAGTGGGGAAATTTTTGGACAGTGGATTCAGCTAGACGGGTGTTTTCCGTGAAAGATTGGTGAGGGAGGACCAGAGATTGGAGTTCAGACGAGTACCTGCCATGGAAATAACGATAAAACAAAGATAGGCTCGCAACGTCTCTTCTGTGGGAGAGAGGTTGCAGGGAAGAGAAAAGGGCATCCCCCACTAAGCCACGAAGTCTATTTTGTACTCTGTCAAGGCAGGATAGGCTGTTTTTAGCAGCTCCTGCCCAGATATGGCAGCAGTATTCCATCCTTGAACGTACTTGGCTTTTATATAGCTACATTAGACACACGACCACCACATTGTCCACATTAACCTTGTATGCGCGTGTGTGTGTGTGTGTGTGTGTGTGTGTGTGTGTGTGTGTGTTTTATGTATCGATTCGGATTTATGTGTGGGGGTATACATGTATATGCACGTGCGTGCGAGTGTGCCTTGCATTTCATTTGTTTGTGTGTTGATATTAAACTCTGTTAGAACGTAAAATAAATGTACAATGGTTTAAAATTGTGATTTACAAAATGGTATGGAATTTACAGTTTTTTTAATTTTTATAATTTATTTATTTGTAAATTTAAATTGCAACACATATATAGATATACATATGTAATTATATCTGCACACACACACACACACACACACACACACACACACACACATATATATATATATATATATATATATATATATATATATATATATATATATTGAATGGTTACGTACCCAGGCATTTTAAAATGTTATTACTATTTCTAAAATTTACATTGGTAATTTTTGGCTGTTTAGCTCTTATATACTGTGCTTTCAGTATGTTTAGTCTTTTTACTTTTGGATCCATATGAATGATTTTCGTGTTTTCAACCAGGATTTTTATAAATTGAGAATGTGGGCAGCCATGTTGCTTTGGGTGTTGTCAAATCGAGCTTGTATCTGAAAGGTGTAGGGTTAATCGTATGGACAATGTGTTGGTCGTGTGTCCAATGTAGCTAATGGTGTTTCTATTGTTAGAGATATATTCTCCCAAGGGCCATTTAAATTGGTAGAATACATTGGTTTCGTCGATCGAGACATAAGAATGAACATTTGAAAAAATAGAAAAAAAAGATCAATAAGCAAAAACATTCCGTGCTATTTAAGAATATCCGTCTGAACGAAAACATGCTGTCTAAATACACAATATATATATATATATATATATATATATATATATATTGTGTATGTGTGTGATTTATTATACGTGTATGTTAAAAAGTTGATTTTATATTGGTCTGTATGATAGGTGTGCATAAGTTTAAAGTCAGTTTAAATTATTTCTGGTAAATTTGATTATATGTATTGTTTGGTTATGTTTGAAAAAGAAACACGTGGAGGACATAAGAAGGTATTGCATATTCCGCGTGACTTAAGTGTACATGCGCCCGTCAAATGTGATGGAGTAGATAGAAAGGGTTGTTTACTCGTAGGAAAAATTAATGACATATGCAATGAGGTAATTTTCATCTGACCAATTTAGTATAATATCTAGATAAGTAACAATTGCGAACATTGGTGAAGCAGGGTTTTTTTTTGCCTATTTTGACAAAACTTTACACCAGCGTGCGTGTGTGTTTCGTGTTAGAATGTGTTAAGAATAGACGAAAATATAAAAATTTAAGGAAAACATAAACGAGATTGCTGACTATTCTCGTATATCTTGCCAGAAATTTTGCCATACAAGAAAAAAACAAGTAGCCTATCCACAGAGATTTCTATTCTAAATTAATCAAGTAGGTTGATTAAATGTATTCATGATCCTTCTACCATCTCAGACACCCTTAAAATGAAGCGCTTATATTTATCTGTCTCTATTGTTCGTTATTATATTCAATGTGATTGACTGTGACTGTGTGGTTTTTCAATTAATTCTTCTAAGCTAGCCTATTTCCATTTGACATCTACTACTCATCTGAAATTGCACATGATCAACCTGATTAAAAGCGATGGACTTGCTTAGTTCAATGCAGCGTCAGGTTGACTGGTCATTCAGTACGAACTGACTTGATGGCCACTGTTCAAAGCAAATGAGCGAACATGTGGTGTATTTCTCCATATATATTCAACTGAACAAGCCAAAGCAAAATGTCAGGCACAAAACGATGGCGTAATGTTTGAAATATAATTTATTTAATGCTAACCTAAAAAGGTTCGCTTCCACTTAGATTATGTGCACAAAAATGCGTACATCGGTCCAAAAAAGTCTGAAAAGTGTGTGTATAAATATATATAAAGAAGTTAGTAGAATATGACTTAGAACTTTTTCAGGTGAGGATTGATTATTCGTATTATTTGGATTATTCAGACTGCTGTTCTTATATTTAGTGTTATTTTAACAACGTTTCGGTCGATGTAACTTTCGACCTTCTTCAGGTGTATCTTGTCAAACTTGAGAATCTTCCTGTATAATTCAGGAATCTTTCAGTCGAACTCAGGAATCTACACAGAATTTTGAACGTAAAACTTTATTTAATCTACGGGGATAGCATGGTATCGTTCCGTCAGCCATTATTAGGTCCTAAGTAGTTTTCAGTCGTACTTTGAGTATCGCCCGCACTGAAGATTGAACATTCAACATCCAGAAGTGTGTAATTTACAACTGAATTTTGCCAAGTAATTTATGTACAAGGCCACAGATCTTTGAGAGCATGTTAGCACTATCCAAATAATACAAATGTCTTACATACCTTGGGTTTTATGAGTACGTTAAATGCACGTGCGCTGGACGAGGCGAAATTGAGTGAAATAGAGGGAATCCTTTTATGCTTCGGTTTTTACAGTCCGATATTAGCGTGGCGAAAAGAGGATTAATGAGGTTGGGGCAATCTCTGGCCATGTATGTCTCAATGAGTGTATGGTGAAGGAAGGTACTTAATTGTCAACAAAACTGTAGGATTCAATCGATTGGTCTTTGAAGAATAAAGCTGCAGTATGAACTATAAGGCGTAGAACTTTATCAATACTTTTAATATTAAGGCAATCTTTATGAATTACGATAATCATAATGGTTGACAAATTAAAGAAGTATATACTCAGTGTAGTTAGTAAATCATGAATCTTGATTCGGAGTAATATTCAAGTGTCAAGTGTTTATTGGTAGTTTGAACATTTGGAATGACCTTTCAATATTTTGTAGTAACCATCACCGTTTGCCTTTCATAGGAATGGTGTTAATCCTCAAATTGCGGATTACTTATATTTCTTATTTGACTCAGAGGTGTGTCGACATTATAAAGTTAAAGGTTTAATCAGTGATGCTATATTAGTTGTCAGCATCCAACCTAAATATTGCTACATCCCGAACCTGCTGACACATTATTCTAATAATGCCCTATTACACTACTCGTAAATATTCGACCAAGTTGTTGTAGCCGAAAGGGTCACTAAGGAAAATACAGGCATGGATATAGGTTAGAAAAGGGAATTTTTATTTAAACAAAATATATTATACAAAGAGCAACAGTCGTAGCACGTACCACCACGGTGGCGTACTATGACTGCACACAGGCGACGCCGAGAGTCGGTACTTCTGTCTATTTATACAGTTCAGAAGAGTTCATATCTTGTGATTCTCCAAACAGTATTTATATATATATATATATATATATATATATATATATATATATATATATATATATATATATAAAATAAAAATCTTGCTATTGAAAATTTATTCAAATTAAAAAAAACGTATAAATCTGTAAGGAAGGTATACAAATTTTTTCTTGTGCGACAAGGAGTACAAATAAACAAGAAAAAACCTTATGCATGGAGTTTCGAATAATGCAATTTTTCTCATGAGAGGGAAGAAGTTTGCAAAATATACAATAAATTTTGTAGGTTAATGCATTAAAGGAAACAAACAATATGAAATTCATCATATATATATATATATATATATATATATATATTATGAAATTTATCATATATATATATATATATATATATATATTATGAAATTTATCATATATATATATATATATATATATATATATATATGAGGGACATTCCAAAGATAATACCTCCCACTTTTATTTTGCCTGAATGAATCAGAGGTGATTACAAATTGCGTTGTTATGATAACTGAATACATGCATTAATGGCCTGAAAGTTTCATTACTTTGTTGCAGAAATTGACGGTGTGACATTCTAAGAAAGAAAGCCCTGTCATGAACATGTGTTACAAGCAAAGATACGTCATTGATTTCCGGTAAATAGTACACTGAGAATGGTGGTGTCTATGTAGAAAAACAAATTCTAAAGTACAAAACATCACTCGTTTTAATGGTACCAGTCCTTTATTCGTAGCACTTCAACTGTTATGGAGAGGCAAGGTGCGAATGAACTCATGTCTGGCCGACAAAAACGTAACCCGGAAATTGTGATGACCTGATCCTATGACGCAAATCTTTTTATGAGTCAGGCCGTTTTATGGAGCAAGGTGCGAATGAATTCATGTCCAGGCTGATAAAAATGCAACCCGGGACTTGTGATCACCTGGAAATTACGTAATTCGGTCGTGGGTCAGACAAAAAGCAAACGCCATGCTGGTCAAAATATGGATCAATGATATCAATTCGTTTATGGGTTACCAGGTCGAGGAAGTCCATAAAAGTGAGATGGTAAACAAAACAAAGTAGAGACGGAGAAAGAGACAGACGACGAGGAACTGCCGGTCACGTTAGCAATCCACACCTCTCCCACCACCTCCTCATGGTGTATATATGAATGTTTACTAAATATAAACCAAGTTGTTTTATAACAAAGTGTCTCGTTATTCATTGATAAATGAAATCAGCTGTCATTCCAATCACTAGACGATTTACAACAAACAAATATGTATAAATGTCAATGTAAATGTCAAACGCACAATCTCTCAGTCTATCTATCAAGATATTCAAAAGTCTCTTCTAATTGAATTACAGGCTTGGTGCTCCTGTAGTAGTAAGTACCTTGTTTCTAGATATCTCACTAAGACTCTCCTAAGACGAACAACAACAACAACAATACAGAATATACGTCATCTTAATACCACCAGTATATAACATACATACAATTTGGTACCGTGACCATTTTTTATTCTACAAGAATAAAATAAAAAAAGAGAAACCACGAACAATACAACGAAAACACAAAGAAAAGGGGTCCTTTTAAAAACAAAGCAAAAAGACAAACAAAAAAAAAACTTATTACCACGGACAGAGTATTGAAAAAACAAAACAAGAAAAAAAATCAAGACTGTCAAATTAAAAAAAAAAAACAAAATCAAAGACTTTAAATTTGAAGAAGAAAAAAGAGAAAAAGGGGGAAGAATAAAGAAAAAAACAAAACAAAAGACAAACGAGATAAGTCGAACCCGATTCTTTCTTTACTTGCTTCTGCTCTAAGGTTTTATATATACATATATACATTATATATACATATATACATTAAAAAAGTTTTATATATACATATATACATTAAAAAAATCACTTCAAGCTTTCCGTTAAGAAAAAGAGAAAGAAAAAGAAAAGAAAAAAATTCGTGATTGTTTGACAAAATTAATCAAACAGAGAGAAAAACAAATTTTTTGTTTTTTTTTTTAATTGTACTTTTGTTTTTTTCATCTGGTGTTGTTTTTGTTTGTTGTTTTGGTTAAGTTGGAAAAAAAAAGATGGAACAGCAAATCTTTTCAAATTTCGTACAGGGCTTAACCATGGAGCTTAGGAACGCGGTGGGGGCCATCTCAAAAACTTTACGAGATGAGTCCCTTCTAACGAACAGAAGAACTTTAGAAAATAGAAGAGACGGTGGATATAGGGTGTGGTTGCGAGAGATAGAAAAATATTTTAGAATAGTCGGTGCTGGGATGAAGAAAAATTCCACGCAGCACTATTGACCACTAGGGGCCCGGTTATACTCTTCATTAACGGATTAATGGCAAATAATGAAGGGTTAACTTGGCTAGAATTGAAAAGGGCATTAGAAGATTATTATGGGATAGTCGCAAATCCCAACAAAAACATAATAGAATTAGCTAATATAAGACAGGGTAGAGAAGAAACTATTCAAGATTATATGCAGAGAATAGTGATACTAGCAGAAGGAGCATATATTGCGATAGATACAGGTAATGAATTAGTAAAAAAAACAAGTTCTAGGATTTTTTATAGAGGGCCTCAGAGATAAGGATGTGAAAATGGCTGTAATGAGAGATGAATCTTCGGATTTCCACGCAGCTTATGAGAAAGACTTAGCAGAAGTAAAATGGAAAATTCGACTCAACGCAAACCGTGAATATGATGATGAACCCATGGAGGTTTGTCATGCGAGACGACAGGTTAGAGTCGAAGCTGTAGGTCCAGCAAAATTCCCAAAACAAGATAGCTAGAATGGGGGCCTGTATATAAGACTAGAGAAAAGGAAAAAACTAGTCAGGGTATAAGGTGTTTCAATTGTGGTAAGGTGGGTCACATATGGAGAGATTGCAGACATCGCAGGCAGGGAAACAGAGGCGCACCGTTCGTACAACGCCCGACGGACGAAACGAAGGCATACCGACGCATGTAATCGGTAACATGGGCGCTGCAAATTCCGTTTCTATTAGAATAGATAGAAATAGACTCAGGGCTTTAGTAGATACAGGCACAAAGGTTTCTGTCATAAAAAGTAGCGTTTTTAAAACACTTATACAGAGACCTGAGCTACATAGTAGACCAATTAATTTAAGGACAGCTAATGGGTCCCCATTAATTGTGGAAGGCATCGCCGAATTAAGGATAAGGATAGGAAGTCAATTCATCCACCATGATTTCGTTGTGGCGAAAAAACTCAATAGAAATATAATACTAGGCCGGGACTGGCTTAGGCAAAATGGGGTGAGGATGTACTTTGACTTAGGGGCGATAAAAATAGGAAATGAATATATAGCGTTAGAAGGAGATGCTCATATCTCAGCTATAGTAAGACTGGGGGGAAAAATAACATTAAAACCCCAGCACCTGCATACGTGCACAGCTCATGCAGGTATTAAAAACGGTCAAGAGCTAGAGTATGAGTTAGAGCAAATAGATAGAGGATTTCTTAGTGATCTTAGTGGCCTTTCAGTAGCAAATACCGTAGTAAAAATTAAAGGATCAAAAAGTTTTCCGCTTTTAATAATGAACAACACAAATCAGACGGTTACTTTAAGAAGAGGGTGTAAGATAGCTAGGTGTAGAGCGGCTGGTAAAATAATGGAGATTACCATGCCAAAGAAACATGGAGATAAGATCTCTGACGAAAACTTGAAAGGGATAAAGGTGCCCGAAGAATTCAAGTTAGAGATCAATAAGGTGCAAAAGCGGAATAAGGACTTGTTCGTTACGGGAGATAAGAACTTGGGAAGTACCGATACGGTAGAGATGCGTATTGATACAGGAACGCAGGAGCCCATACGGAAATGCCCGTACCGGACACCGCTTAAGCAAAGAAAAGAAGTAGAGTCTGCAATAGGGGAAATGATGCAGGCTAGAGTAATCGAAAGATCAAACGGCCCGTGAAGTTTTCCGATAGTATTAGTAGAGAAGAAAAACGGAATTAAAAGGTTCTGTGTAGATTTTAGAGCACTAAATAAAATAACAAAGAAGTATGCCCGAGCGTTACCAGTTATTGATGATATTTTAACCTCGCTTGGGTCGGCAAAATACTTTTCAAAGTTATATTTGAAGTCAGGATACTGGCAGATTAAACTGAATGAGAACGATAAGGAAAAAACTACGTTCACCTGCCACAAGGGGTTGTTCCATTTTAATGTAATACCGTTTGAACTTGCGAACGCCCCTGGGGTCTTCCAGGAATTAATGTCCGTAGTTTTCCAAGGACAGGAAGAATTCGCTGTACCGTATTTGGATGACATTCTAATATTCTCCAATACAAACGAAGACCATATAAAACACATAGATAAGGTCTTAGGTAGTTTACGCAAGCACAATCTTAGTTTAAAAGCAACGAAGTGTGAGTTTTTAATAAAGAAATACAATATTTGGGGTTCAAAGTTAGTGAGAGGGGTATACAGCCAGACATGGATAAAGTCAAGTCTATAAAAATGATTTCGACTCCAACCACTGTAAAGCAAGCAAGAGCTTTAATTGGTATGACATCGTACTATCGGCGATTTATAAAAAAATTTTCCAATATCGCCGAGCCGTTAGTCCGATTAACGAGGAAGCATGTACGGTTTTATTGGGACGATGCATGTCAGTCTGCCTTTGATAGCCTAAGAACGAAGCTTGCAGATATGGTAACACTGGCTTATCGAGAAGGACTACCGATTGTATACAGATGCCTCTGATCATTCGATTGGGGGATGTCTGTCACAAATGGTCTATGACCCAAAGGAGGGTAAAGAGATAGTAAAACCTATTTACTTTTTATCCCACAAGTTGAGTAATACTCAAACCAGATGGTCAACGATAGACAAAGAGGCATATGCGATACACTATGCCCTGAATAAATTAAATCACTATTTGCATAGTGCAACGTTCACCATCTATACAGGCCATAGACCATTGGAGTATTTATTAAACTTACCAATACAAAATAGGAAGATACAGACGTGTATGGCTGGCTATAATTGCCCCATACAGTACCTGAAGGGGAAAGACAACGTCTGTGCGGATTTCTTGTCACGCGCTGTAGATTCGAGGTAGGACAATGATGATCCCCCTGTAGAAATAGACAGTAGGAATTTAGTGCAATAAACTCAAATCATTTTGAGCCAAAAGATTTTGCATCACATAAGGATGCTGAAGACTCATCGATAGCACACGAGCGTCCTACATTATCGGGTTTAGATGTATATAAGGAACAGGAAGCAGATAGGGAGATTGTAGATTTAAAGATGCGAATGAAAAACTGTAAAGCGTCCAAGATGGAACGAAAAAAGTACATAATAATGGACGATATAGTATATTACTTGTCACAACCCGACGACAGACCAATAATTAGGCTATATATTCCGTCGCATCTAAGAGAAAGGGTGCTAGTTCAATACCATGATGATAATGGTCACATGGGCGTGAAAAAAACGTTTCACACTATTAAGCAAAAATATTTCTGGCCTGGTTTATTTAAACAAGTAAACGAATACATAGGTAAATGTATTCCGTGCCAAACCAGAAATTTGAGGAAACAGCAATCTCAAATGTAGAAGAGCGATTTGCCTCCTTTTCCTTTCGCTAAACAAGCGTTAGATGTTTCCGGGCCTTACACAAAAACTCTATCAGGCAACCAATACATAGTGACTTTTATAGATATGTACAGTGGTTGGCCAGAGGCTTTTGCGGTTCTGAATAAGAAAGCAGAAACAGTGGTGCATCTGTTGATTGACGAGATATATCATTCTCATTTGATGAAAGCCGGTTTTATTTTATTTTCTTTCTTGTTGTAGACCATCTGTTAGTCGACCACTTGTGTTGAAGTCCCAAGAGCGATAGGAGATCCTATCATGTCAAAGACTGACACAATATTCAACGAGCGAGATCGGAGGTGCGCCACTGTGCAACACGTGTTCTCTACCGATCCAAGTTATGACAACAGGACAATTGCTAGCACACTCAAAATGCAAATCCAGGCGGTTCAACACTTGACGGCACAGATCAACGAAGTTTCTGGCCACGGTTATGATCTTTGGTGTGGTTTCAAGTGAGAGCCACATCATGTCACCTCACATCTCCGAAGTCAGCTTAAAAGTCAACATTAAATTGGATGTGCTGAAGAGTGTGGTGATTTCCTGATGATCAGGCCTGAGTGTGGCAATAGGACTCGGCACCAGCTCACAAGTCCAAAGATACTACGCCATTGTACCCTTCTTTCACATTTTTGATTTCATTTGCTTATACCTCGAGAACATTACCAACATGACGTCCCACAACTCTAAAGCCAGCCTGATCGCCGCCATCTGCCAAGGATTCACAAAGTTCCCACCGGCGCTTATAGAAAAGGCATGCTCCTAGTTCCGGGCCTGTATCAAGGCGGTAATTGAGGTTGAAGGCAGCTAGATTGAATAGATGTAAGCTCTACTACATAATCAAGTTACCTGAATTGATTTTAAAAGTTTTAAAATAAAATAAAAAAAAAAAATATATATATATATATATATATATATATATATATAGACTATCCATTCATGTGTAATCACCTTTTTCTTCACTATATTCCCTCTGCTTCACTTTTTTTGTTTTCAAGTAAGATCTTTGACTTACTTGTTGTTTCATGCAAAATCCGATCCCGCATTTTGCTAATTTCTACCCTCTGATGAGAAGGAAAGTATTTCTTCGACACTCCACGGATTAAGGACTATCCTGTACTGTTCATAACTTTATGTGCATATGTATAGATATAGACATATATATACATTAAAAAGTTTGACTCATGTCAAGGTAACCAGCATCTAAAATTTGAAGTGTTTAGACCAAAAATTGGTGGAGAAGTTTGGTAGAGTCTGCAATTTTTCGCCAAAAAACTTATTAAAAAGCTTGCTGCATGGCTGAATACCATTTATGTAAAATTTCAAATGTTTAGACCCAAAATTCGCTGAATAGCTTGCTAGAAACAACAAATGTCAAATCTTTTGTACTCTGACCCCTTAGCAGCCAAATTTTCTGCAAAACAAACGATTAAAAAGCTTGCCCTATGTCTGAATACACATTATGTGAAATTTCAAATGTTTAGATCAAAAATTGGCTGAGTAATTTGGTAGAGACCGCAGAGGTCAATATTTTTAAACTTTGACCCCAATTTTGACTGCTTAACATTTATTGTTTTGGGCTCAAATCAAATTAAAAAGTTGGATCCATGTCCAAGTAACCTACATCTAAAATTTCAATTGTTTAGACCCCAAATTGGTGGATGAGTTTTGGTAAAGTATTCAAAGGTCAAATCGTTGAACTTTGACCCCTTAACAGCCAAATTTCTGACCGAAAACCGATTAAAAAGATTTTCCCAAATCTCAATACCCCTTATGTCAAATCTCGAGTCTGTAGACTGAACATTGAGAGAGTAATGTCGTAAGGAAATGTAC
>NC_136499.1:75667408-75704908 GCF_053919585.1 Euprymna scolopes | reverse complement strand
ATGTAATCACGCTGTTATATTTCTAAAAATAAATATTCTAATCAAACAAAGCGGACTTAACAAAAAAAAAAAACAATGAGTTGCAACGATATGTATTTAATTTTTTTTAGTTATTAATTATCTAAAATGAAACTCTCACATACACATACATATATGTATGTATATATATATATATATATATATATATGTGTGTGTGTGCGTGTGTGTGTTATTTCCTATATACTATTTTAATGGCAGAAATTGCACCCCTGCACCAAAGTTCCTTAGATTTACAACAAGATGCCACACACACATTTATTATGTCTACACTATTAGCTATTATCTTATGTAACTTCATAACACCTTTTTAGACACATTTAGTCGTTATAATAAAATCCTATATTACGATATATCACTATCAACAATGTCCCCTACTCTCTATCTGTGCCTTACGAGCAATATCATCACAATCACAACCATCTCTAGAGGAAGTAGTTCCTATTTTTTCTTCTAAATAACGGCCTCCTACCACCCTCACTCATCTCTGGGAGGATTTCTGTACTTTCAACAGGTATGGGATTTCACCCTTATTAATTGGATCATATACTCATAGATATACCATGATATTCCCATTTTCCTAATTCAAAAATAATAAATTCTTCCTTCTCATATTTCACCAAATCTCATTGGCTGAGAGCTGATAATTTGTTCATTTCAGAATCTGAATCTTATTACAAAAACGAAGATTCCATTAATTTTTCAAATATGGCGTCACTCTTTACATGTAGCAATCGTTTTAAATAAAATAAACCAAATACAACATAATAACCAACTGCAAAATATCGAGACATGTTCATAAGCCAAGAATTCTTTTACTTTTTACATTAAATATTCCACAGACGTTAATTCTTCTTATATAGCTACCGTGTTAAATCTTCTGTTTACATAGATCGTGCATGTTGTTATTAAATACTGTTTTCCGACACATTGACACATGCCGATAAGACGTTATTTCATCTTTTTTTTTTTAAAGCTAGATAAATCTTTTTTTTTTTAAGAAGGATTGACTACAATTTTTCTTACTTCTTTGCTACATAAATGTTCTTTTTTCAAAGTACAGTTGACTAAAATTCTTCCCTTATACGCTAAGCCTTCACGACACTGTTATTTAAAATTGATTATAATTTAACACTCATATCTGTTGTACTTGCAGACAAATCTAATGTTTTTAGCCTTAAACGTATTCTTGTTTCAGGTGTATAGCCTTACTATGAGAAGGAGAGAATAGAAAGAGGGGTGATAAACATTAGGGGAGAGGAAGAAATGGAAATAGTTGGTAGAATGTAGATAGCTACTAGTCCAATGGCAAACGTCAAAGTTGCTGACTGAACTTCACAGTTAGTGTGGGGGAAGTAATCAAAGTGAACAAATTAGATGAAAATATATGCAAAGTATGAGAAATGACATCTCTGTTTTACTTTGAAGTTTATGTTATTAAAATATCAGTTTACTGATAGTTTCGATGTGATTGTGTGGTTTTTAAGCAGTCGACTTCAATTACACACACACACACACACACACACACACACACATATTCACTTTTCAATTTGTAGTGTTTGTTGTCTTTTTACCTGTTCAGTCAACTTTCTCAAGAAAAGAAGCAAAAATGTTTACATCTCAGAAATTCTTCATTTCTGAATAGTCATATAATAAAGTGCCTTGGGTTTTCAATTTGTATTCTGCTATAAGATGTGAATGACGAATACTTTTTTTTTTAACTTTCTCACGATTTTTCGTTCATTTAATGAGGAATCATGGGAATTAAAGTTCAAATTTCATGAACACAAAGTATTTTTTATATTTAAAAGCAAAATAGAAACTTTGAGTAGAAGAGTTGTTGACAACTTCATGTCCAATTTTTATCCTTGACATATTTTGTTACTGATTAATTCTTGATTAGTTTAAAAAAGATGGAAATAATGTCTTTTTTTAGAAGTTTTTACATGAGGATAAATAATTTGTATGATCTATTCATCTTGAATGTTATTTTAACAAAATTTAAGCCGATTTAAATGGCGATCTTTTTCATGTAAACCTCGTCAAACAAGGGAATCCTTATAGAATTTAGAGCAAAACCTATTATTAAATCTAGTCACATCGCCACTTCACCCATGAATGAATAGAAGTCTTAATAATTCCCAATTGTATTCTTACTTAGGATTGAATCTTCACCCTCCAGACGACTGTCATTTTGAACTGATTATTAGTTAGCACTTATATTTGTTGTACACGGGTCCTGATGGAAATTCTAGTAGGAATTTTAGAAGTCGAACCTATTTTTCTTCATAATTCCTTACTATATATTTATGTTGTTGTGCTGAGTCAAAGATTTTATCAAATGGAACCGTTAATTCCATAAATAAAAAAAAACAGTTTTTCAATAAACGAACACTATCTGGATGCTGGTCCGTTAGCATTATTTCAGTTGGAATAATGAGTCAACATTCTAGGTCAGATACAATCTGTTCGCCTATGCACCTATCAAACAATGACCGTCTCTGTCTATATTTACACAAACACTTTGAACTATGTCCTTCTTTGATGAAATGAATCGTTCTACTCATATAATTTGACGCTTTATCGCTAGTATCACAACATATCTTCGAAGTCTCTGCAATAATTTCATTGTCTCCACATGTGTAGTTTCTCAAACTATTCTCACATCTCTGCTCTATCGTTATTTTCAAGGCAAGTGCTAGACTGAGCTTCATTCTATGGTTCTGCTATATAAGGCATTCACAGCAAACACCCAGCTAACTACAACCACTATCAGCAATACCCCCTACTCTCTATCTATGCCTAAAACTAAACAAAAATTCCATGAGCAGAGCTTTTGGTTCCAGAACTGCTTGTCTGTGGAACACAATTCTTAGAACTGCTTCCCAGCTGATTATAACATGGTAATTTTCAAGTCCATTATAAACAACTTCTTGTTTAACCATTCTCTAAAATAAATTAAATTCTATCCAATTTCAACCTCAACTGATCATCATGGTATTGTCTAACCTGACACCCATTAATGATTATCCTTGAGTAACTCCAGGCCTTAATAAGCTGTAATTCTATAACATATAAAAGGCCATACTATCTGCAATTTAAGGAAATACTCAATGAGGCTTCAGTCACATTGCATATAAAACTTAAATGGAGAAAATTTACTCGCTAGCAACATTTTCCTCCATATTGTTTTTCCTCCATATTGTTTTTCCTCCATTAATATTAACGTCCCTTCAGTTTTAATAAAATGTCTTCTTTCCTTCACCAATTCATGCCATCTTCCTTCACATCCGGTTTATTATCAGTCATCAGCTAAACAATTTTCGATTGGCTCCATACCAGCCATTACCACCAAAATGGCTTCATACCATTAGGGCAGGATACCATCTCTTTGATTTTTCAAAAACATCAATGCACGAGTCATAAAAAATGCATGCATGTCCAACCACAAGTTAACCATATTTCATATCAGCCAGTAATTTAATTGTTGCGACAATTATGGTAGAAACTTGCACATTAGCTCATATTTCAGGAATCATAGGTCATTAAATAGAAAATAAAGCATTAAACAAAAGGATAATCGCTACTGCCCCCCCACACTCTGACTCATTTCTAAAATCACAATTCTATCAAGTTACATTAATTTCTCTTTTACCTGTTCATAAAAGACGATTTTCACACGTCAGATGGAAGTTTATATTGATTAATATTTCAAGAAATAGTTGT
Organism: Euprymna scolopes; assembly: GCF_053919585.1. Lineage (NCBI taxonomy): Eukaryota > Metazoa > Mollusca > Cephalopoda > Sepiida > Sepiolidae > Euprymna > Euprymna scolopes. The sequence continues at coordinate 75,701,146 of NC_136499.1, read as the reverse complement.
ATAAATGAGAAAATTTGGATAATAATATCATCAAAGGGAGACAACCCCAAAAGACATAAATCATACAATTGTTTCACATTTTCTCTATTACCATCCTTCATTTTCACTCTTTCTCCACACACAAATGGAGACAGCGTTTTCACTCGTGGTTGTTTGGATAGTAAGTCAATCAAGTATAAACCGAGAGATGCTGCATTTGAAGTTTTAACTATTATACTAATCGGTTTAGCATGGTGGTGAGGCAATTGTTTATACTGATATAAACATGGTAAACAGCAATGCTATAGTATGTATTAACAGGATTGCGACACACTCAACCAATACAAGTTGTGCATGCTATTTTCTAAATTCTAAGTAGAAGAAAGCTGATAACTTTAATCATAATTTTTGTTTACTGAATTTTGATTTTATAATATTAGTATCACAATTATTCAACTCTAATCGATATTTCAAACACTGACAAAGCAAACATAATATTTATACAATTAGAAAAGCTTTAAAAGCTTTAATTCTGAAGATAATAAATATAAACTGGATTATTTGAATTTGTAAAAACATATGCAACTTTTATAAAAGACTAAAAGTACATTTAGAAAATCAAGTTTAACCTAATAAATCTTGTTGGGATCAAATATTCTGATAACTTCTTGTTTTTCTAAGCATATGTAAATAACTGTTTTACGTTTGAATTTTGGTTCTTATCCTTTCTCCTAATGAATTTTCTTGTTTCTATCAAGAACTGGTTGATGTAACTACCATAATCGTTTTTATCTGAATACTTTTTGATCTGTTCAGATCCATATTCAGGAGTGGTTATCGGTTATGCTAGATATTTATGGTGCTAAGTTTTTAACCAGAAAATCGCATGTCATAAACTATATTAATATGTTCTATTTCTATTAATAGATTAACAGTTCTACTGATGAGATGTATCCAGATCAGAAAAAACTCAGGTAAAAAGTAATGATAGGGGTTACATAAGCCAAAACTAAATGATATAGACAAAAATTGTCTATAATATTATATATATATATATATATATATATATATATATATACTAGCAGAAGTACCCGTCGTTGACTGCGTTCAAAACAGCCTACAGAAAATGGACTGTGATTGATGAAAGTATGATAGGTTATGAAAAAGTTGTAAAGAGATAGGTTTTGATACTCAAAATTTTACCATAAGCAAAATATGATGAAAGTAAAGATAATTTTCGCGAAAATATATTTTTTTATATCAACTTTGTTTCCATTCGTAGCCAAGAGTGACCAACAAAATAATATTTCCTTACAAAGAGAAAATGTTATATATATAATAATATAAATATACAAGAAATAAATGTTACCATAGTCAATAAAAGTTACTTTTATGGTAGAAAAGTTCATTGGTTTGTATTTTTTAGTAGTTTGTAAAAAAAATTTTGAAAAAAATCAAAATGGTTGAAAAAAATCGAAATGGCAGCGACTTTGAAATGGAGAGCCCCGTTTTCAATTTGAAGGAGGGGCACCTGAGCATTTTGTGTTAACAATTTAAGAGAGTTCTCTCAACGTAAGGAATATTTATAAACATATTTTTATGTTTTCCGTTATTTTGTGCTTGAGGAATATTCGATTATGGCATGTGTAGTTTATATAAAAATTCATTTAAGTAGTTATAGTCTCAAATTTCGTTTTAATTTCGGTTCGCTGAAATTATTTCGAGTAAAGAGCATTAAAAACTATTTAAAAAAAAACATGAACTAAACTTTTATTGACTATGTTAACATTTATTTCTTGTATATTTATTTTTTCGTATATTCGTTTGTTGGCTTTTCTGCTAAACACTCTTACTAAATAATATCGACGAAATATCGAAAAACAAAGAAACAAAAACAGTTTGGAAAAATAATGAAGCTTTACTTACTTTAGTAAAATAATCCGAAACAGCAACATGGGATATTAAAAAATTTAACACGTAATTACTTTAGTTTTTTAAAGCAAAGAATCGATATAAATATGAATAAGAAGAAAATGGCGCCCTTTTCAAGCAGAACAGCTTCGTTTCAGTTTTACTGTATTGAATGGTGTATTATTGCGCCGTCGGATTTAGGGTTGTACTATTGTAATGTGAAAAACACGCAGAAATGGTTGTAATCAACTGAATTTCTTCTAGTACACTGACAAAAATAAAAACTTAAACAGATATATAAATAAAAATAAAAAGGTTATGTAAATGTTTTTAAAATGACACGTAATCACGTGATCAGGATTTTTCCTTCTTTTGACACGATAACAAGTAACGTTCTTATTTTTTATTATTTATCTATTTATCTATTTTCGAAAGAGTGCCACGTGCAAGTGAAGAAGGAAAAAAAAAACGGAGTCATGCAAAATTTGTGTCGAGAATTGTCTAAAGTTCCGATTTATTTTTTTGGCTTTCACTTTAATAAGGACGTGAATTTATGAGGTGTATTTATTGACACAATATGATTCAACTCAAAAAAATAAATAAAAGCTAACGTGAATTAAGATTAAAGTTAAGGTGTTATTGTGGACTCTCACCCCTTTTAAAAAACCTTGTTAAACTTTGTGACATATTTCCATTCCATGGAGGTCAGGCGCGAACGAATACCCAATAATTTTATTATACTGTATTTATTCAAACTGAAACATAATTATCAAAGTATACTTACGCAAATAGATATGAAAAGTCTTTGTTAAAGTTTGTGCCATATTTCCATGGAGTACAGGCGCGCACACAGACACCACAATTTTATTATACCATCGCTATTTAAGTTGAAACATACTTATCAAAGTATTCTTATGTACATCTATATCAAAAACCCTTGTAAACGTTTTTTTTTTCATTTTTTATTTCCATACTTTCGGGGCCAGGCGCGAACGCAGACCCCAACATTTTTATAAACCACCATTCTGCCAGATCAAACATACCCATTTCTGTGTCTTGATACATCTTCTATCATTATATGTAATCAGTTTTTTAAAATAGTCAACAGCATAGGAGCCTATTCATGATCAGACACACACACAAACACACACAGACGTTCAGCTTTATATTTTATATATGTATATATATATATATATATATATATATATATATATATATAAGTGAATGTATCTGTGTGTCTGTCTGTGTGTCTGTGTGTGTATATTTCCCTACGCAATAACTCTGTTAATTTTTAGTCTACAGACTCAAAATTTGATATACAGGGTACTGAGATTTGGGAAAATCTATCTGATCGGGTTTCGGCCAGAAATTTGGCTGTTAAGGGGGCAAAGTTCAACGATTTGACCTTTGGGAACTCTACCAAACTCTTCCGACAATTTTGCGTCTACGCAGTTGTAATTTTAGATATAGGTTCCTTGGACATGGATCTAACTTAATAACTTGATTTGAGCCCAAAACAATAAATGTTAAGAGGTTATAATAGGGGTCAAATTAAAAAAAATTGACCATTTTTTTTTTGTTTTTTGCTCAGATTAAACCTCCAAAAACCCGGGCAACGCCGGGCACCCATGATAGTATATATATACAAGTGAAAGTGTCTGTCTGTCTGTCTGCGTCTATGTGTCTGTTTGTATACATTTCCCTACACAATATCTCTGTAAATTTGCAGTCTACAAACTCGAGATTTGATATACAGGATATGGAGATTTGGGAAAATCTTTTTAATCGGTTTTCGGCCAGACATTTGGCTGTTAGGGAGTCACAATTAAACGATTTGACCAAACTCTTCCGACAATTTTGGGTCTAAACACTAAACATTTTAGTTATAGGTTCCTTGGACATGGATCTAACTTAATAACTTGAAAATAAATTGATCTCTGCAGTCTCTACCAAATTACTCAGACAATTTCTTGTCTAAACATTTGAAATTTTACATAAGGGGTATTCAGAGATAGGGCAAGCTTTTAATCGGTATGTGTCGAAAATTTGAGCTACAAATATATAAATCTATGTATGTATGTTTGCATGTCTGCCTAAAACTTTTGACAGAGGCGATGGATTTTCAGAAGATCAGTATCGTTTTTAAGCTCGGCCCTTCAGACGACAAATACCAAAAAATTGGCTAAAAACATTAATTTCTTCACCCTCAACTGGACACTTTTCTACAGGGAGTGGTCGCTTTTTTCGCCGATATTTTCGAAAGTCGTCCCCTCTTTTCGATTGTCTAGCCTTAATTTAAACCTACAGCACTTCCGTTTTGGTGGTGGTCGTAACAGCAAAGACGAGTCTTGCAGGCTAACGGGCTGCCACAATGCAAATCGAGACAGTCCGCAATCGATGAGCGTCAAAAAATGCCCGCCATTGTGGTGAGTTACGTCTATTGTGAGCCTGTTCCAATTTCCTTTCCCTTCTTCCACCGGACGGGTGCTGGGTTGAATCTGTCCATGGTAAAAAAATGTATGCCGGAATACCTTGTTGTTGCAAAGAAAAAAAAAAAGAGTACACAAAATTCAGCTCACTGTAGCAGTGTCGTCCGTCGGTACTTTCCGTAAACTCGTTTTCACGTCTTTCCCATCTGCTCCAGTGGCCTGTTTTTATAAAAGACAGACACCTCCAAATTTGCATATTTGCATATGTGCGCGAGAATACACGAGATTCTGTGAGACTGCATTGCTATATAAAGCCGCAAGCGCCATCTTGGACCCTTTTCAGCATCATGATGCTGTGTTGGCAAAGCGCACACCGAGGCTGTTTAAGAGGTAAGCCTGCATTCCCACAATTTTCGCCACAATCAATAATAGTAGGAGCCCTAGGAACACTACCGAAAAACTTTACAGAAATGGAATTGGAGAGAGTGGAATGTTTATTTTGTTTTGGGTGAGAAAATACAATGAATAATAATAATAATAATAATAATAATAATAATAATAATAATAATAAAACAGATGAAATATTAAGGAAAAGTCTTGAATGTAGAGACTTATACGCATGATCAAGCATATAGAAACTGTAACAGAAGTTAAACAAAAACTCGAGGAATACCATATTGTATCAAGAAAACCGAAATGGTATGATTGTAAATTATCCCTTCCACCCCCCCCCACACACACACACAAAATTGTAGTGTTGGTATCAACTGAAACCGCACCAAATAGTTATGAAAGGTCAAGGAAGATAAAAAAATCTGAGGAAAGTAAACACTACCCAGAACTGTAATGGATAAGTACGAAGAGGACTGGAACTTATTGGAGGCTTATTGCTACTTAAATTCTAGTGAAGACCAATAGTCATTGCGAGAAAAATCAAGTGTAAACGACTGTTGCAATAATGCAAACTCATTTGCAAATGTTATCAAAAGAGGTGGAGAGTACTGGCAATTTGTAGTGACTTGTTATCACCTAGACATGAGCCACAGGTTGTATACAGAGAGAAATCTTTGATGGCCTGTCTGAAAAATTCTAGTAAATAATAATAATAATAATAATAATAATAATAATAATAGCGACACATATATTTCAACTGAGTTAAACAGTAAAAAATAAGAATACTTTTTATTTGTATTATATTTTTCTATATAATTTCTTTTTAACCTAACATGTTACAGTTAAGATATTTGTTTTTTAAACAAATTCTAAATACAGTCTAAAATTCTGCATTTAGAAACGTATTGACAATTATGGAAAACATCAATTTTATACAGTTAATTGCTAGAATCAGCCATTATATTTAAACAATTAACTTTAATACAATATTTAAATATATCCTCCCAGATCGACACTCTTGTAACTCGCACTAGTCCAGGTCATGGCACAATAAATATGATCTTTTCTGAAAAGTGTGTTCAACAACAATAAACTATCAGGTTTAATGGACCTAATGAAAGTTTTCACCATGGTGAATGGAACAACACTTTGGAAAATGGATGCCTACCAGGATTCAGTCCAATATTTAAATAACCTCATCATGGCATGAAATCATGCTTCTATTTCGGTGTTTCACTATCTGAACCAATAACCATCGATATTGGTTTTAAACAAGATGATATTCTTGAACCTATGTTGATCTCTATATGATTTATGATGACATTCTCATCCGCAATTTAGGGCTGTAATATCCATGTTCTCATATAATTTTAAAGATCTTCAATGTCACTTGTTTAAGTTCAGGAATTATCGCCAGGAGATCCTCTATGACGACTGTCACACAGAACTAATTAACAATCTTATCCGTTGCGCCATGTGTCCATGTGATTTATAAATATTAGTTTTTTTGGCATTTGAAGGTTCAATCCCGACTACAGTCAATGCTAACTAAAAATAAAATAAAAATACTTAAGAATATTATCCGATCATGAATAAGGTAACAAAAAAAATATATACTATCATCAATTAAAGAATTTTTACAAAGATTCTCAAGTTCGACAAGAAGAAGGTTGGAAACTACATTGGCTCAAACGCGAAAATGATGAGAACAGTATTTCGAATAATTCATTCACTTTATATTTCAATATTATTTCTAATGGAGTTTTCGACAAAGAAATAAACTTTTTCTTGTATTGATGTTAATTCTTTTATTGAGTTTGTAGTTGATATTGATCTTCTTTTAGTCCTGGCAGACGTTTGGAAGTTTCTTTCTTTTTTCCTGTCTTTCAAGAAATAATTTCTGATTTGATTAATAATTTAAAGGCTTCATTCAATTTTGGGGAACCAGTTAAGCATCATATTTCTCATCCTTGAAAAGAAAGAATAATTACAGCACTTAATTATTTATTCATGAACTGAAATTCTATTAACATTAATATCTTCCTCTCATAAAGTGATTATTTACTGGAAGTGGAATGCTATCACCCATTTCCCCTAATCCATTAACTATGCACACCTGAAGAAATTCGCATCTGTTGAAATAGAATTGTGGTTAAAGAATGATAAGTGAACCATATGGTATGAAAACTTTATTAGAATCTTATTTGGTATTTAAAATTCAAATTAATTTTATAAATCGCTTTGGATCCTTAAAACTACGAGTAGTGAACTCTTAATTTTGGTAGGCATGTCAACTCTCAAAGATTTGTTGGGAATCTCGTGAGTTTGACTTTTATCTACAGATGACACGATGAAGTTTCCATTGCTCAACTCTTTTTTACAAAGCCAACTTGTATATATTTTCACACATTGATTTAGAAAGGATATTTTAACTGCAAGTGTTCATAACATTAATTTTAAAGGATGTTGTCGTTTGATTGAAACATTATTAGAGGTAAGAAAGTTTAGCTAATGAAGGTTTAGCTATTACAGTTCGATATCAGATAAAAAACGCTCTCCAAGTAGGAGAGATTATGAAGGGTTTTAAAGGAAATTTGATTTCGAAATATAAAAAATATTAACATCAGACACTGTATTGTCTTTGATCCGGCACTATATCAAACTGAAAATTATTGAATTAATCAATATTGTCATTATACCTTTACCTCATATGATTTTTATTAAACATTATTTTTACACTTTTCATATTTTGAACTGAATTAAAGTTTATCAAGTCAAATGTTTTATTCTTGTTTGACATTTTAACTTCCTTAAAAAATATCCATTTTTTTGTTAAATATGAATTTCCAGATGATTGTAAGTCCGATTTCGATCAGGATTCCTCCACCGATACATGTCATTTTTATCTTTATGTGTCGGTTTCACAGATCTGTTAGTAGTTTTCCATAAAAATAACTTTCAAGTGTCATCTAAAATGCATCATGGTACACAATATATTATCAGAAAATTTTTTTATGCTTACTTTGTCATATATTTATGTGTTAGGCTTTATTGCAATACTATAGGCTCAGAAGAAAAAAAAACTATTTCGCTAAGTACGACAAATAAAGTGTTAACGAAAAAAAGGACATTCTTTTTCGCACAGAAATCGAAAAGGATAGCCAATATTAAATAAATGCTATAAACTCTCTTTTACAGATTAGTGACTAATTCTTGTTTAAGGAAAAAGAGGGTAAAAAATATGTAGGATCAACAAGGAATTGAACCCAGTACCTACACGTTACGAAAATGAAAAATGACAAACGAAATCTACTGTTTTCTGTATAAATGCAAACGTGGAATTATTTTCTCAGGAAAATTGCCACATGAGGAATTAAATATATGAAAGAAATATTCATTAAATAACCAGGAACAAATTTTGTAAATGTTTTTTTTCTATAGAGTTGGTACTATAGGAAAAGTAAATCAACGAATTGGGTTGTTTCTGAAAAAACTCATTTTGTTATATGAAGTAATTCCATACCGTCCCCCCCCCCAAAAAAAATGGACAATTTTTCAAAACAAATTTTGGAAATGGTGAAATTCCAACAAAGTCAACAACTAGAACTTGAAAGAAAAAAGGTTCAGAGAAGAACAATTGGCGATACAGAAACAAAACGACGAAATGCAACTTACAATGAAAAAACAGATGGAAGAGAGACAGTTAAATTTAATGAAATATCTCGAAGAAAAACAAGGAAGAGAAAAGAAAGAATTGAACAAAGAAATATTGGAAAAACAGTTATATTTAATGAAATACTTTGAAAAGAAAAAAACAAGAAAGAGAAAATAAAGAAATGAACGAACAAATATTGGAATTGAAAAAATTGCATTTAGAGCAACAATACCAGTCAGATAAAAAAAAATGGATTTGATAACGGAAGTTTTAATGAATAAGGACAGCGGAGAAGAAACTAGCATGGCCTTTTCCCAAAATGCGATCTGGTCAGCTATTGATACATTTCACTATGCTCCTGAGGAAGACCTAACGTTTGAGGCATATTTCAGAAGATTTGAAGATCTTTTTAAGATTGATTGCAGTTGATGGACGGATTAAAAGAAGGTTCGTTTATTGCTACGGAAGTTAGGTACAACCGAACAAAAGAAATTCGTGGACTATATTTTATCTATAAAAACCAACAATTGTCGTTTGACAAAGCAGTCAAACTATTAGTTATACTGTCCAAAAAGAAGCTTTTTTCATAAAGAGATGGAAATGCATGAACCTTACACGTAAAAAGAGCCAGGACTATACGACTTTTGCGTCTATAGTTAATAAGCACTGTGACGATTTCAAATTGTTGTCATTAACGGCGGACAATTTCAAGTGCTTAATATTCACACAAGGTTTGATAGCCACAAAATATGTAAGATGTCGTGCTCTAAATAAATTGTAATTAGAACCTGATTTGACGTTTCAGAAACTGGCTGAAGATTGTCAGCGGTTCGTGGCAATGAAGCAAAATTCCCGAAACACGGAGGAAGCAGGCATCGCTCACATTAAAAAAATACGCTTACAAAATAAAGGACACCCGCCCGCCAGCAATTACCAATGAAGAGGCAAAAAGAACCCTTCACAAAATTATCAGGATAGACAAAATCCTAGGACCCATTGTAGCAAATGTGGAGGACCCCATGGGTACAATGCATGTCAGTACCAAAGGAAAATAAAATGTGACCTATGCAAGCGAGCAGGACACAAGGCCTCATATTGCAGAACAAAAGTAGCAAAAAAGAGCTACGTAAAAACTGCAAAAATAGACCCTTCATCAACAGAGAACAGAAAGAAATGCATTACGATGAGAATCGGAAATAAAGAAGTAAAACTGCAGCTCGATTCAGAGTCGGATATATCAATTATAAATTTTCACACGTGGAAGAGAATAGGAGAGCCTACAATGACAAAAACAAATACAGTCACAAGATCGGTAACTGGTGAAAAAATACATTTTGATGGTAAGGTAGTTATTAATATGTCACTAAAAATAACGACAAAAAAAGCTAAAAGTTTTCGTTCTAAGGAATGCAACAAACTTATTCAGGACCGATTGGATTCAGGAATTTGAATTATGGGACTCGCCAATGAGTGATTTTTGTCAAAAACTCTAAAACCTAACGGCCGAAGCCAACAAACTAAAAAAAGATCTCCAAAAATCTTTCCCAAGTGTTTTCTCCGAAAAACTTGGATGCTGCACAAAAATAAAGGCGAGATTTGAATTGCTGGATGAAGCAAAACCAATATTTAAAAAGCCACGGAGCGTACAGTTCGCTTTGAGTGGAAAAATTGAAGAAGAATTGGAAAGACTAGTTAACACTGGGATTTTAACCCCTATTAAGTGAGTGGGCAGCCCCACCGTATACATGAAAAAGAAAATCTAAAGAGATTAGGGTGTGCGCGGACTTTTCGACCGGATTGAATGCAGCACTCAAGGACCATCATTACCCGCTACCAAACCCAGTGAAATAGTCACTTAGTTACATGGCGGAAAATATTTTTCCAAAATAGACTTAAGTGAGGCGTACCTACAAATACCAGTAGAGGAAGATAGCTCGAAACTTTTGTGTATCTCAACGCACAAAGGACTTTTTAAATTCAATAGATTAGCATTTGGTATAAAAGTAGCCCCTGCAATTTTCCAACAGGTAATTGATACATTGCTAAGCGATTTGGATTTCACAATAGGCTATCTGGACAATATTCGTATGCGTAATCAAAATGTTGAACAACATGGAGATCATGTATTTCAATTGTTTGAGAGAATAAAAGAATACAACTTCACATTGAAGGAAGCAAAATGCAAATTTTTTTGGAAAGAATTAAATGCCTGAGTCATATCATAGATAAGGACGGGAGGAATCCCGATCCAGACAGATCCACAGCTATAAAAGACATGCCAGAACCTCATAATGTAACTACATTGCAGAAGTTTTTAGGCTCGCGAACTATTATCAAACGTTCATTAAGAACATGCATGAATTGCGTGCGCCCATTGAATGTACTATAAAAAAAGGACAAAAAATGAGACTGGACGCCTGAGTGCCAGGCAGAGTTTAAGAAATTAAAAGATGTATTAACGTCAGATTTATCCCTGACTCATTTCCATCCAAAACAAGAGATTATTGTCGCAACTGACGCAAGTTCTTATGGGATCAGGGCGTGCATTCTACACAAGATGCCTGATGAGTCCACAAAGCCGATTGTCCAGGCTTCAAGAACTTTACTTCCTGCCGAGAAGAATTACTTCCAAAACGAAAAGGAAGCACTGGGGATCATATTCGGTGTTACAAAATTCCACCGACTTTTACACAGTCGTAAATTTAAATTACAAACTGACTATAAGCCGCTTATAACCGCCTTTGGCTCTAAAAATTGGGTGCCAACTTACACAGCCAATAGACTGCAAAGATGGGGAAACCATTCTACTGAATTACGATTTCAGTATAGAATTTCTTACATCTGCGAAGTTAACACACAGACGGATTGTCACGATTAATCCCAAAAATAAGGAAACCGCTGGAAGACACAGTAATCGCGTCGCTACAAAGTGAAAAGGACTATACACAAATACTACGTAATATGATCAAGGAACTACCAGTCACTTTGGAAGATATAATAAGGAAGGCTGAAGAATATAGTTTCATCAAAGAAATTAAACAAAAAGTTAAATCTGATGAATCAGCTTCAGAAGCTTATTCCATGTGCAATGAGGTACTGTTGTACTGAGAAAGAGTAGTAATCCCAGCTACACTACAAAAGAAAATTCTAAAGGATTTTCATACGGGGCACCCTGGGGCTACGCAAATGAAGAGCCTCATGAGGTCCTACATTTACTGGAAGAGTATGGACACTGATATAGAAGGCATGGTAAAGTCGTGTAAGGGATGCGCATTGGCTGCAAAAGCGCCTCCAATACAATTTAGCCCATAAAGCGAACCACCGATGGCAAAGAATATACATAGATTACGCAGGCCCACTGGATGGAAACTATTATCTAATAGTGGTAGACAGTTTTTCAAAGTGGCTTGTGGTATTTCAATGTAAAAGTCCAACGACGGATTTTACAATCAGTGCTCTTCATGAATTGCTCACTAGGTTTGGTGTGGTTGATTGTCTAGTGTCAGACAATGGTACACAATTCACTTCAATAGATTTTAAAAGCTTCTGCGAGTATTTCCAGGTTAATCACATAACGAAGCCAACCTATCATCCCCAATCGAACAGTCAGGCAGAGAGGTTTGTAGACATGCTGAAAAGAGCCCTGAAGAAGACTAAAGGAACGCCCTCCAGAAAGGCGCTACAACAGTTTTTACAAGTTTATCAAATTATGCCAAATGAAAACACAGGCCGGTTTCGAGAAACTTTGGTCAAAACAGGTGAAACTGCCAAATACTATAGTTCTTAAAAAGAGGTATTTACCTCGTGAAAAGGTTTTTTTCCAGGTACACAAAAATAATAGTATGATGTGGGAACTAGGAAAATCCCAGAAAAGGATTGGGCGGATGGTCTACATTATCGAAGGTCCAAGATTTATGCAGAAAAAGCATTTAAACCAAATTCGGAAATGTATAACAGATGAAGAAAAATAACCTCCTGCTAAACAAGAAAAAGCATTTAAACCAAATTCGGAAAATTATAACAGATGAAGAAAAATAACCTCCTGCTGAACAAGAAAAAGCATTTAAACCAAATTCGGAAATGTATAACAAATGAAGAAAAATAACCTCCTGCTAAACAAGAAAAAGCATTTAAACCAAATTCGGAAATGTATAACAGATGAAGAAAAATAACCTCCTGCTGAACATATTATATTTTATACACTTTACACTACTTGTGGTTTCTTTCATTTGTAACCCCTAGCACGGGTTTACAACAATACCTATTTTTTTGTTTTTTTGAAAAATTATTTGTTTAATTTTCAGAATAATGCTTTCGTCTTATGTGTAGCATAAAATGGCTCAATTTCCATTCGACCACTAGCCAAACCTTCTCGTTTCCAAACTTTTGTTTTTAATTTCTAGTAAAATAAACCAGATCTAAAAATTGAACATTTAATTGAAAAAAAAGGTTTCTCTAAAAAATGTAATTTTCCTAATAAATGACATTTTTACAATTGTTTTTTTTTTTATTATCTGAGGTGTTAGTATTAAATCATGATAGTAATTGAATATTTTCCCCTAAAAATAAAATTACAAAAAGCTTTAAAAGTAATGAAGAACATATCAGAAAGTATATCAAACCCTGGATGAAACATTTTGCATTACATTTGCTTAATGAAAATGTGATGATTAAAATGAAATAGCAAAATGTTTAATGTATTTGTTTGCTCAAGCACAAAGATGTCAGAATTTTTACAACAATGATGATGCCGTTCTGATTAAATAAATTGTTTTTGCGTTTAACTTAATTTTAAGACGAATTTACCTCAATTCATTAATAGTAGTAATTGTGCAATGAAATACAGTGCATAGCATAGCATCCTAAAGTGCTTTCAAAAGAGATTATTAACTATAAAAGCAGGTGAACTCTCGCTTCTGATTTTGTATTTGAAGGTGTTTTTCTTTACTGATTGCCTACCAAGTCTACAGCAATCAAATCTAGCAATATATTTTAACACTGATTAAAAAAATGAATTCATGTTTTTTTAAGTCTACGCTTTTGTGTGAATTTCAAAATGTGCGGTATGAAGCAAGGTGCACAAGCAATTAGATTATGACAAACCACAGCTTTCATCACATGATATATACACTACAAACTAGTTTATAATGAGTCAAACATATTGAAATACATCGAAAACGTGAGGCACATATCGACAACTCTGTTTGCGTTTTGTTAAGGCCATGAATGTTAAAACCATACTGGACGTGTGAGATACTGAGCATACCTGACATTCGTTGTGTTGAACAGCGACATGTCTGTTCACATTACATTTAAACTTCTACCGATGTATACGGTCAAGGAAGAAGGAAAGAGCGAAGGAATTCCAAAACCTAGCAGTTCAAGAGAAAAAAAAATTAAAGTATAAGGCTGCTTTGAATCTTGGAACCACAACAGTGAAAAGATAGGATTTTGCTGCTTGTTGAGTTAGTCGAGGGGTGAACTAGTGCTATGAGTTCATCTGAGTACATTCTGTCAAAGTACTTGCAAAACAGGTAGAGGAATGCAACATTATAGCAATAGGAGAGAGGTTGGAGTGTGGAACCTATTAGATTTGAAACTCCTTTGGATCCTGTCCAAGAGTGAAAGATTAATGGCTCCGGCCTAGATGTGGCAAGAATACTCCATGCATAAGCGAATGATGGCGTTGAAAAGATATGAGATATTCTCTGGTGTGAGTAATTTTCTAGCACAATAGAGAGAAAGCCCATCTTATTTGCATCAGACTTGGCAATATCCTAAATGTATTTGCTCCAATTCATGTTGCCTGTGGAATTTGAACGATAAGCTCTCATGTATGGTGTTTTTTGTCATGGAATGATGATCAACTTTGTTTTGTGCTTATAAAACAACCCCGATTTGTAGTTGCTTACCCAGCTCAATTCAAACTCAAAAGTTTATAACCTAACCAAATTCGATCAATCACAATATTTATCTTTGATGACTTGAACAGCTTAGGACACATGATATATACACCACAAACTAACGCATATGCAAATATTGTAACACTTTTGATTCATACTTTAAAAGTGATGTTAGTCTCTACAGCTTCTGGCTAAATTTGAACACGGTTATGCTATGCCATTCTCAGCAAAAGCCATTATGACAACTGAGTTTCTAAATATCAATATAACATGAGCATACATTATTAGATTAAATGTCTTGTTCTTAACAACCATTCTTTTTTACATTTTTATTTTCTCTGCACGATTTTGGTTTTAGAATAAAAAGTGATTAGGCTAGTTACACCAAGTTATCTTTTTTTCACACAAAAATATTCTTTCTCTCTTTTTAGAGAAAACAAAATTGCAATGACGACAATCTTTGCAATCAGCATGGAAAATTCTAATCATCTTTTTACCACATTCACCCAGAATCAAAAATAATGAATTCTTCACAATTCTATTTCCAGAATTTCCTCTTGTTACAAAATTTAAAGATTTTTTTCACCTTTTTTATTAAAAAATATCTTCTGCGCATTTTACTACCCCCCCCCACGTCCTCTTTCCCGTAGACCTAACCAAATTCTTCTTCCAAATTCGCTAATAGATTACCATTCCCATTTAGACTTCTTATTCTCTTGCAAATAAAAATCTATCTAATTTTAATTTTTTTTTAATCAATTTTATTTTTTGTCCCAATTGTCTCCAGAGTTGCTGAATAAACTTAATCGAATTTATTGATTGAAGAAATTACATTTCGTGAATTTCGTCCATTTTTAGCCATAACCTGAATTTGATTTAGAATTAAACTGAGGTTATCAACCAAGAGGTCAAGTTAAAATGGCGTTAACTAAATTTAATTACTGTTTGTTTTTTGTTTTGCTTTAGAACTTTTATCTTTCTTCGCAGATGGTAGCTCAATTTCATTTTGTCACACACATTGTGTGTAAGCCTGAAAACTTTTTTAAAAAGACTTCCCAAATATTGTTCTGTTTCCGTAGTCAGAGCAACAGTTCAAAAATTACGAAAGTTTGTAAAAAAATGGAAAATTTTGGCACATAGTACAATTAATAAAAGTAATAGTTTCGGCTTTAAACATGCAGATAATACAGATTAATCAATAATTTCCATTATTTTATCAACTGTAGAGAAATATAATTGAAATGATTGATTAATTTTTAATTTCGTGTAATTTAATGTCATCCTTATATGTTTGTTAAATATGGATTTGGTATAATTATATTACTGAAATATGATAAGCAAAACTATAATTATTTACATGATATTTGTAAATTTACAGAAAGAGATTTGGTATCTGCATGTCTGAAATCGAAACTATATTACCAGCTTAATTAATTGTACTAAATGTTAATGATCTTCTCAGACCAATCTACTATGCAGTTTCATTGCTCACATTTGAGGGTGAGCATACATTAGTTGCTGTTTTGTTGTCATGGTGCCAGTCTCTTAGGTGTTATCTCCTACTTTGTTTTATTTTGGGTGGGGTGATGGTGTAGTATATGTTTTCTAGTCATGAGATCATCATTTTAGATATTACCCCCTCCTTTTATGAGCTAGTTTAATATCTGCTCTGTAGTGATGCTATCCTTCTCCCAGTGATTAACTTCTTTTCTTTTGAAGGGCTGGAGTTAATGATATACTAACAAAAATTTTTTTATAAATTTTTTTTATTAAAATGTACATTAGCAAAACTGCAAAGCAATGTGCTGAAAACAAAATTTCAGAATGATTCAGAAAAACAATGGATTTCAAAACTTTTCTATATATACTCATATCCTTTTTGTTTCCCTGCTTCTCTAAATGTCATTTTTAATTTCATAATGAACTATATCATTTCACATGAAATAAAATATCTCAAAATTAATGATATTAAGCGTCTGACTAGGGGAGGAGGGTCAGTTTCGAAATTTTACTAAACTACATTTAAAAAAGAATGTTACTTAAAGAGAACGTAAATCTGTTTATTAGAAATCATTTTATTTTTCCTGTCACGATTAGTTGACCAGCTGCGAGATGAAGTGGGAAATCTAATGCAATTAATAGTTTAGGTGCACAAGATTAGCAAATAGATTTAAAGAAAATGAATTCCATGAAGGTATAATCACAGAAATCATTTAAATGATTAATCGTGATCAGAAAATTAATATTTGCGTAATTATTGAAAAATGAATAAGAGGGAATATTTTACACAATAAAACTCTAATGCGAATAAGAATTTGATTAAACATTCATAGGAAGTTTCTGAAGTCATTAAAATTAAATAAAATATCTGTCAAATAATTTAGAAGAATAAAATATAAATTACCCAAGGGACAAAATCACAAAATTGTTTCAATACAATATATACTAGTTTTTCATACACGGCATTTCCTGGAATTAAACAAGGTATTAATGTTAAGTAATTAATTTTAAAAACAAAAACAAGAGAAAAAAAAAGGATAACGAGTCATGATCGCAAACGGGACATTAAAATGTTCAATTTGATATGCTATCAGAGAGGCTGTATACAGCAGATTGGTTATTTGATAAAGCTAACCCTTAATAAATGTAATCTGCCGCTGTGACAGTTGTTTGTCGGTCGCTTTAGAAATATCACTATTGCAAAATGAAATATTTTTTTCTTGTTAAGAAAATACGCCAAGTTTCTACAAGGGAAACTTAAGAATCACAATAAAATATGATTTCGTAGGCTATATAATATCGATGATAATATATGCGAACAACGAAGATTATATATATATATATATATATATATATTATTCCTTAATTGGAATTTTTTTATTTTGAGATGAGCATTTTTATGTTAATTTTATTTTTATTTCGGACTATTAGTCTCATCTTTATTAGTTGTTGTTGTTTTTTTTTTGTTTTTTTTATATCTTTTTATTGGTTCATAACGTTTCGGCCAACTTCCTCTGGCCTTCGTCAGGTGGTAACCGCGACGGATAGGAACTTCGAATCTCCTAACTGCATTCTCAGCCATCACTGCCATCCGTAGTTGTTGTCGTCTCACCATATTTTTGACCAATTACCTCTGGCACACTTTGGGTGGGATTGAAACCGCTATCTTCAGACAATGTTCATCTGGAACCGTAGAGATTTAACGTCTCTATCAACTGCGCCACGGGGCCCGAAGGGCGATCAAGGTTGGATTCTTTGATCTTATAAATCCACATTTATTTATTATCTGATCTTCCATAGTCGGGTCCGTACCGATTGGTATATATATATATATATATATATATATATTATTCCTTGTTAAACGTTGTGAACCAATAAAAAGATATAAAAAAAAAAACAACAACTAATAAAGATGAGACTAATAGTCCGAAATAAAAATAAAATTAACGAAGATTATCCTTTTGCGTTATTTCTTTATACTTTGACATCTGATGTTTAATTGATAGTATTTAGAAGAATTAAAAACAACAATAGAATGTTCAGGAAAGATGCGGGTTGGCATCGTAAACCTATGTCTTGCCTAATAATATTTTAGCAACTAATCATACCATGGATAAATAACTTTGTTGTCATTCGAATCACTTCCCTCGAAAATTCACTCTAAAAGGAGACAGAGATTATTTAATATACCTTTCAATTACTTTATTATATACATGAAACTATCCTGCAATAAACATTTAAATAAATGATATATGGCGGTTATTTATGCCAAGAGACTTTTAGAAATAATTATAGAAATGAAATTCACTACAAAAAGTAAGCAATTAATTATCAGTATTTCAAATGTACCTTGAAATAAAATACTGTTCTCACATTTGGGGAAGAACTGTTCGATGCACCCTTTCTTGAGAGAGTTCAAAACCGGCTTTGAAACCTAGTAGGTGGCACATTTTTCTTTTGCTTGCAACCTTTTTTCCACAGAAGATACGTTGCAAGCCTGTCTCTGCTATGTTGTTATTTTCATGGCAAAGTCTCCTCTGAGCTTCAATCTATGGTTCCTCCTGTCAAACTTTCACAGAAAGCACTCGTCTATCTTCACCCACTAGCAAAAATTTCTCATGCTCTCTATATGGTTCATAAGAGTAGTGGTTTATTGGCAGAAATTGGCGGAAGCTCACAGTTTTAATGCTGGCGTCCTTAGGATTCCATCCTGGACCCAACTCTCTTCCTGATATTCATCAATGATCTCCCAAGATTATCTATAGACATTTATGCAAATGACACTACCATCTATGGCAACTCTATAAAGGCCAGAAAAGGCCAAGATCTCTCTGATTCTCTCTCCTTTGATCTTGGACACATAGTTCAATTGGTGAAAAGGTGGCTAGTTAATTTTAATGCATCGAAAACCAAGCTTCTTTCTTTCCATCATCAATGCTCTGACCCACATCTGGCCCTAATTGAAATGAACGGCTCCCGCCTTGAGGACGATTCATGTTTAGACAAGCTTCTTTACTCTTGATCCAAAGTGGAGCACATACATCAAATCTGTTGCCGTGGTTTCTGGAAAAATGGTTGGATCATTCTACTGCTCCAGTAGATATCTCATTGTTAAAGCAATTCTCTATTTGTATAAGAGGCAAGTACTTCTAGGATGGAATATTTTTGCCACATCTGGGCAGGAGCTGCTCGGACCTCCTATCCTGCATTGACAGAGTCCAAAACCGACTTCGTAATCAAGTAGGTGGTGCCCTTTTCTCTTCTCTGGAATTTCTTTACCAGAGAAGAAACGTTGCAAGCCTTTCTGTACTCTATCATTATTTTCATGGCAAGTGTTTGACTGAGCTCCAATCTATAGTCTCCTCTTGCCAATCTTTCACAAAAAATACTTATCTAGCCAAAATCACAATCAATAAAATCTCTGACTCTCTATCGGTGCCTAAATCTAAATGTGGATTTCATGCACAAAGCTTATTTCCTTGAACTGCCCACTTGTGATACTCTGTTCTGCTATTCTGTTTTCCAGCTGACTACAGTATTGTCGTCTTCAAGTCTAATGTAAACAAGTTCTTATGATATCCTCATAGATAATCTAATATCAAATTTTCACCACAAACGACTATTACGCTACTATCCCAATGACTACTATACACACATTAACCTTTATTATCGAGCGGCCTCTGGGCCTTGATATGTGGTAACGCCTTTGTAAAAAAAAAATGTGCCTAAATCTAAATACAAATTCGATGAAGAAACCGTCTTGTCTAGGACTGTCCGCCCATGAAACTCTGTCCCACTGGCTTGCTTCCCAGCTGACTACAACATCATCCTCTCCAAGTGATAGGTAAACAAGTTCTTTATGTCATACCATCTTAAATTATCAAATTTTACTCAATTTCCACCAAAAGCAATCACTAAGTTGTTATCTCAGTGACCACCTTACACTCATTTACCCTTATCCCCAAGTGGCGTTCAGGCCTTGATAAGCAGTGGCTCCCTTGTAAAAAAATGTTTATAATATAAACTTAATATATTAGGCATTGAAAATGATAAACTCGTTCTGATATAAAAATGCATCTACAAATAGCTGAAGATATTCATATTTATGTATATAAAAACACAAATTTCGTTTAGCAAAGTTTAGGGATGATTTCCATTGTTTTTCTTTTTATTCTACATTGATTCAGACTGATGGTTAAAGGATTGATTGTTCTTTTTATTCCGAATCTTCCCTTTACCAGTTGATAATTTGAAATTCATGTTTCTTGAAACTACTTTTGAAGATATTCACCTGCACCACATCTAGCGAATCCTAACAATCATCAAGCAAGACTGAGTCTGCTTGATCAGGCAAATATCCCATTTACTTTGCTCCACCAACATTGATTCCGGTGGTTTGGTCATGCCAGACAAATGAAAGATGGGTGATTGCCCAAAGACATTCTAATACGCGAGCTCATCACTAGCTTCGGATAACAATATATTCACTACAACGACGTCTGCAAGCAAGACAGGGGTCAGGTAAATTCGACTAAGCAGACTAGAGTTCTGTGGCCGAAAATCAAAGCCATTGCTGCATTGATGCGACGGCATGCTCCAGGAAAAGTGAGGAAAAAACAGCAGTTGAAGGGAAGGAGAGAGCGTATATGGCAGAGGGCTGATTCAGAACCAGACGCAACTTACACCTATGACAACTGCAATAGAACCTACCGACGCAGTATAGGCTTGCACAGTCACTGATCTGAGGTGCAGAATGCCATTTTTTCATAAGACAGGCGGATGCCAACAACTGAACCAGCATTAATAACTTAATTACAATCATAATTTATTTAATCATTATGACTGAACTTGGGAAGTCATTGTATTCTTAAATGCAGTTTTAGATACGAAAGAAATTCATCAATTAATTGTTTTTTTTCATTTATTATAATTTTATATTACATTTCAATATATCATACAATGTTTTATTGATTAAAAATTGAATGAATAGAAGAAATGTTTATGCATCAAATGTTTATGCATCAAAATTACAAACAAAAAATGTATATACTTTTAGAAAACTCTGCATAAACAACACACAAAATATATATACTTCCTCTTGTTATGTATTTTCAAATTAACTAGCAAAAATACACAAAACAATAAATTCTATATTGCCTAGTATATAGACGGGATGTAACTATAAATTTTCTTTTGTAACTTTTTTTACTTAAGCATTTCTTCTATTACATGTGTCAGTGGAAAGCAGAAGTTATATATTTTTATAATATTGTTGAATTTAAGAAACAAATTTGAGCTAATATTGCTCACGTGCTGTTGAAACTGTGAACCAAAATATGCCACTCAGTCCTTGGGAAATTAACAAAATACATTTGGCTCAACGAATAGCAAATAGAGCTTTAATGTACGTTTGTTGCAATAATTTTAGTGCACCTGTTATTAGTTTATGTATTCAAGTTGCATATTTTTCCATGTTATGTTTATTATGTTGAAATAAAATTATAGAGTTAATAGTCATGAGAAGCCCTGAATATAGTCTAGGAATAAATGGAAATATCAGGTATTTTTATGTTAAGATTTCATCAGAGAATGCGGAGGAAGGTAGAAATAAGAAAGAAAAACGTCAAAAAGGAAAGAGTCGGATATCATGCTACTTACAAAGTAACATGAATATTTGTGAAGAGAAAGAAAGATTGGGAGAATACAAGAGATAAAAATGTATAAATATAATCATACGTTTTCAAACATTTTTGTAGTTTCAAGTGATTAAGTAACAGTGTCTTTTGTCTTTCACAATGTTTACTTTATAGCAAATCTGTTTCACACTTTTTTCTTGTGAGCCGCCGTTTATCAAAGCCCGAAGGCTACTCGAGGATAAGAGTTAATGAATGTAAGGTGGTAGTGTAGTAATAATGATATAGTAATAGTGTAAATTGAGTAGAATTTGATTATTTACGGGGGCGGCTCAACAAGAACTTGTTTACATTGTTTTTGAAGACTACCATGTTGTGTTAAACCAGGAAGCAGGCCAGTGGAAAAGTGTTCCAAAGGCAGGGAGTTTTGGGAAAAAAGCTTTGTTCATGGAATCTACGTTTAGATTAACGCACAGATAGAGAGTTGGGGAAATCATATATAGTGGTTGTAGCTCGTCGACTGTTTTTGTGAAAGTTTGGCAAGGACGGGTGACCATAGATTGGAGTTCAGTCGTACCATAAAAATGGATTATAATTCAGATGGCAAACGTAGGCTAAGAGAAAAGCATATTTTAGTTGTTATTGCTTTGATCTTCAAAATTACTTACCATTTTCTTTTTAGTTTCTACTGTCACTTTTACATATTTTACTGTATATCTCGGTGTTTTTTTTAAGTTGTGATTAAAAATGAAATCATAAAACCAAAGAAAACTATCAAGAAGAATATAATAAATAAAGTATGTAAATCATATTTTGTCAAATGTTGAATTATGTATTTACAAACTCTTAACCTTTTTTTTATTTGATGGAGTCTTACTTTCTGTCATTTTATAAGGTGTGTCTGAGAAGTAGTGGGACTGGTATCGTAAATTATTTTAAAATAACCAACAACAAACTAAATGGGTTCCATTTTCAATATACCGCTACCATACTCATTATCTAATACACTTTCCAATCTTTCTCAGATATTTTTTCTACATGTTATTAGAAGGATTATTTCTGGAATAGCTTTTAGCTCCTTGGTACCCCCTTTGAAAATTATTAAATTTAATACAAGTAGCACTGACATATGACATCATCTTTTTGAATTTTTAAGATGAGAATTAATAGTTTTGATTATTTGGATTGCATAATGGTTAAAAATACTAGGTAAATTTCAGTTGTGATACTCTTCTGAAGGTTGAATGTTCAATCCTCAATGCAGACAATACTAAGAATAAAATTGCAAACTACTTCAGAATTCTACCCAGCCATGGCTAATGGAATGGAAGCAGCCTAGCAATGTGGATTAAGTAAAAGGTTTTTGTTCGAAATTCTGTGCAGATTCTCGAGTTCCTCAGAAATATTTCACAAGTTTGACAAAACGATTTTACTTGCTTGACAGAAAGATTTCAGAGTTCGACAAGATACATCTGAAGAAGGTTGAAGATTACATTGGCCGAATCTTTGTGCGAATAACTCCCATATGAGAACAGTAGGCCAAATAATCTAAGTTACCAAATAACAGTTTAAAACATCACTCATGAACTATAATCACTTTTTATATACGTATGGGTAGCATATGACATATATGGGTAGCATATGACATATATGGGTAGCATATGATATATATGGGTAGCCTATGATATATATGGGTAGCATATGATATATATGGGTAGCATATGACATATATGGGTAGCATATGATATATATGGGTAGCATATGACATATATGGGTAGCCTATGACATATATGGGTAGCATATGACATATATGGGTAGCATATGATATATATGGGTAGCATATGATATATATGGGTAGCATATTATATATATGGGTAGCATATGATATATATGGGTAGCATATTATATATATGGGTAGCATATGATATATATGGGTAGCCTATGACATATATGGGTAGCGTATGACATATATGGGTAGCATATGATATATATGGGTAGCATATGATATATATGGGTAGCATATGATACATATGGGTAGCATATGATATATATGGGTAGCATATTACATATATGGGTAGCATATGATATATATGGGTAGCATATGATATATATGGGTAGCATATGATATATATGGGAAGCATATTACATATATGGGTAGCATATGATATATATGGGTAGCATATGACATATATGGGTAGCATATGATATATATGGGTAGCAAATGATATATATGGGTAGCATATGATATATATGGGTAGCATATGACATATATGGGTAGCCTATCACATATATGGGTAGCATATGACATATATGGGTAGCATATTACATATATGGGTAGCATATGACATATATGGGTAGCATATGATATATATGGGTAGCATATGATATATATGGGTAGCATATGATATATATGGGTAGCATATGACATATATGGGTAGCATATGACATATATGGGTAGCCTATGACATATATGGGTAGCATATGACATATATGGGTAGCATATGATATATATGGGTAGCATATGACATATATGGGTAGCATATGATATATATGGGTAGCATATGATATATATGGGTAGCATATGACATATATGGGTAGCCTATGATATATATGGGAAGCATATTATATATATGGGTAGCATATGATATATATGGGTAGCATATGACATATATGGGTAGCATATGATAAATATGGGTAGCATATGATATATATGGGTAGCATATGATATATATGGGAAGCATATGATATATATGGGTAGCATATTATATATATGGGTAGCATATGATATATATGGGTAGCATATGACATATATGGGTAGCATATTATATATATGGGTAGCATATGACATATATGGGTAGCATATGACATATATGGGTAGCCTATGATATATATGGGTAGCATATGATATATATGGGTAGCATATGACATATATGGGTAGCATATGATATATATGGGTAGCATATGACATATATGGGTAGCATATGATATATATGGCTAGCATATGATATATATGGGTAGCATATTATATATATGGGTAGTATATGATATATATGGGTAGCATATTATATATATGGGTAGCCTATGACATATATGGGTAGCATATGACATATATGGGAAGCATATGAGATATATGGGTAGCATATGATATATATGGGTAGCATATGATATATATGGGTAGCATATGATATATATGGGTAGCATATTATATATATGGGTAGCATATGATATATATGGGAAGCATATGATATATATGGGTAGCATATTATATATATGGGTAGCATATGACATATATGGGTAGCATATGATATATATGGGTAGCATATGATATATATGGGTAGCATATAATATATATGGGTAGCATATTACATATATGGGTAGCATATGATATATATGGGTAGCATATGATATATATGGGTAGCATATGATATATATGGGTAGCATATGATATATATGGGAAGCATATGATATATATGGGTAGCATATTATATATATGGGTAGCATATGATATATATGGGTAGCATATGACATATATGGGTAGCATATTATATATATGGGTAGCATATGACATATATGGGTAGCATATGACATATATGGGTAGCCTATGATATATATGGGTAGCATATGATATATATGGGTAGCATATGACATATATGGGTAGCATATGATATATATGGGTAGCATATGACATATATGGGTAGCATATGATATATATGGCTAGCATATGATATATATGGGTAGCATATTATATATATGGGTAGCATATGATATATATGGGTAGCATATTATATATATGGGTAGCATATGATATATATGGGTAGCCTATGACATATATGGGTAGCATATGACATATATGGGAAGCATATGAGATATATGGGTAGCATATGATATATATGGGTAGCATATGATATATATGGGTAGCATATGATATATATGGGTAGCATATTATATATATGGGTAGCATATGATATATATGGGAAGCATATGATATATATGGGTAGCATATTATATATATGGGTAGCATATGATATATATGGGTAGCATATGATATATGGGTAGCATATGATATATATGGGCAGCATATGACATATATGGGTAGCATATGATATATATGGGTAGCATATGACATATAGAGGTAGCATATGACATATGGGTAGCATATGATATATATGGGTAGCATATGATATATATGGGTAGCATATGATATATATGGGTAGCATATGATATATATGGGTAGCATATGATATATATGGGTAGCATATTATATATATGGGTAGCATATGATATATATGGGTAGCATATGACATATATGGGTAGCATATTATATATATGGGTAGCATATTATATATATGGGTAGCATATGATATAAATGGGTAACATATGATATATATGGGTAGCATATGATATATATGGGTAGCATATGATATATATGGGTAGCATATTATATATATGTGTAGCATATGATATATATGGGTAGCATATGATATATATGGGTAGCATATTATATATATGGGTAGTATATGACATATATGGGTAGCATATGACATATACGGGTAGCATATGATATATGTGGGTAGCATATGATATATATGGGTAGCATATGATATATATGGGTAGCATATGACATATATTGGTAGCATATGACATATATGGGTAGCATATTACATATATGGGTAGCATATGATATATATGGGAAGCATATGATATATATGGGTAGAGTATGATATATATGGGTAGCATATGATATATATGTGTATCATATGACATATATGGGTAGCATATGATATATATGGGTAGCATATGATATATATGGGTAGCATATGATATATATTGCTAGCATATGATATATATGGGTAGCATATGATATATATGGGTAGCATATGATATATATGGGTAGCATATGATATATATGGGTAGCATATGATATATATGTGTATCATATGACATATATGGGTAGCATATGATATATATGGGTAGCATATGATATATATGGGTAGCATATGATATATATGGGTAGCATATGACATATATGCGTAGCATATGATATATATGGGTAGCATATGACATATATTGGTAGCATATGATATATATGGGTAGCATATGATATATATGGGTAGCATATGACATATATGGGTAGCATATGACATATATGGGTAGCATATTATATATATGGGTAGCATATTAAATATATGGGTAGCATATGATATAAATGGGAAGCATATGATATATATGGGTAGCATATTATATATATGGGTAGCATATGATATATATGGGTAGCATATGATATATATGGGTAGCATATTATATATATGGGTAGCATATGACATATATGGGTAGCATATGACATATACGGGTAGCATATGATATATATGGGTAGCATATGATATATATGGGTAGCATATGATATATATAGGTACATATGACATATATGGGTAGCATATGACATATATGGGTAGCATATGATTTATATGGGTAGCATATGATATATATCATATGCTACCCATATATATCATATGCTACCCATATATATATCATATGCTACACATATATATCATATGCTACCCATATATATCATATGCTTCCCATATATATAATATGCTACCCATATATGTCATATGCTACCCATATATGTCATATGCTACCTATATATATCATATGCTACCCATATATATAATATGCTACCAATATATATCATATGCTTCCCATATATATAATATGCTACCCATATATATGATATATATAGGTAGCATATGACATATATTGGTAGCATATTATATATATGGGTAGCATATGATATATATGGGTAGCATATGATATATATGGGTAGTATATCATATATATGGGTAGCATATTATATATATGGGTAGCATATGATATATATGGGTAGCATATTATATATATGGGTAGCATATTATATATATGGGTGCATATTATATATATATGGGTAGAATATGACATATATGGGTAGAATATGACATATATGGGTAGCATATGATATATATGGGTAGCATATCATATATATGGGTAGCATATTATATATATGGGTAGCATATTATATATATGGGTAGCATATGATATATATGGGTAGCATATTATATATATGGGTAGCATATGAGATATATGGGTAGCATATAGCATATATGGGTAGCATATGATATATATGGGTAGCATATGACATATATGGGTAGCATATGATATATATTGGTAGCATATGACATATATGGGTAGCATATGGCATATATGGGTAGCATATGATATATATGGGTAGCATATGATATATATGGGTAGCATATGATATATATGGGTAGCATATGATATATATGGGTAGCATATGATATATATTGGAAGCATATGACATATATGGGAAGCATATGACATATATGGGTAGCATATGACATATATGGGTAGCATATGACATATATGGGTAGCATATGATATATATGGGTAGCATATGATATATATGGGTAGCATATGATATATATGGGTAGCATATGATATATATGGGTAGCATATGACATATATGGGTAGCATATGATATATATGGGTAGCATATTATATATATGGGTAGCATATTATATATATGGGTGCATATTATATATATATGGGTAGAATATGACATATATGGGTAGCATATGATATATATGGGTAGCATATGATATATATGGGTAGCATATGATATATATGGGTAGCATATTATATATATGGGTAGCATATGATATATATGGGTAGCATATGATATATATGGGTAGCATATGATATATATGGGTAGCATATTATATATATGGGTAGCATATGATATATATGGGTAGCATATTATATATATGGGTAGCATATGATATATATGAGTAGCATATGATATATATGGGTTGCATATGACATATATGGGTAGCATATGACATATTTGGGTAGCATATGATATATATGGGTAGCATATGATATATATGGGTAGCATATTATATATATGGGTAGCATATGATATATATGGGTAGCATATGATATATATGGGTAGCATATGATATATATGGGTAGCATATGATATATATGGGTAGCATATTATATATATGGGTAGCATATGATATATATGGGTTGCATATGACATATATGGGTAGCATATGACATATATGGGTAGCATATGATATATATGGGTAGCATATTATATATATGGGTAGCATATTATATATATGGGTAGCATATGATATATATGGGTAGCGTATGACATATATGGGTAGCATATGACATATATGGGTAGCATATGATATATATGGGTAGCATATGACATATATGGGTAGCATATGACATATATGGGTAGCATATGATATATATGGGTAGCATATTATATATATAGGTAGCATATTACATATATGGGTAGCATATGACATATATGGGTAGCATATCATATATATGGGTAGCATATGATATATATGGGTAGCATATGATATATATGAGTAGCATATGATATATATGGGTAGCATATGATATATATTGCTAGCATATGATATATATATGGAGCACTATGATATATATGGGTAGCATATGATATATATGGGTAGCATATGACATATATCGGTAGCATATGACATATATGGGTAGCATATGATATATATTGGTAGCATATGATATATATGGTAAGCATAATATATATATGGGTAGCATATTATATATATGGGTAGCATATGATATATATGGGTAACATATGACATATATGGGTAGCATATGACATATATGTGTAGCATATGATATATATGGGTAGCATATTATATATATGGGTAGCATATTATATATATGGGTAGCATATGATATATATGGGTAGCATATGATATATATGGGTAGCATATGACATATATGGGTAGCATATGATATATATGGGTAGCATATGATATATATTTGTAGCATATGATATATATGGGTAGCATATGATATATATGGGTAGCATATGACATATATGGGTAGCATATGATATATATGAGTAGCATATGATATATATGGGTAGCATATGACATATATGGGTAGCATATGATATATATGGGTAGCATATGATATCTATGGGTAGCATATGATATATATGGGTAGCATATGATATATATATGGGTAGAATATGATATATATGTGTAGCATATGACATATATGGGTAGCATATGACATATATGGGTAGCATATGATATATATGGGTAGCATATGATATATATGGGTAGCATATTATATATATGGGTAGCATATTATATATATGGGTAGCATATGACATATATGGGTAGCATATGACATATATGGGTAGCATATGATATATATGATGTGTGGTTGAGGACAACTTATTATACCCATTTTTCCTTTCAGTGGAATATTTTGGATCTTTCTGTTTAGAACGGATCATATCACTAATTGCTATAAAGGCATTACAGTAACAGAGTGTTACTACTCCTAATACTACTCTACAAGAAGAAGAAGAAGAAGAAGAAGAAGAAGAAGAAGAAGAAGAAGAAGAAGAAGAAGAAGAAGAAGAAGAAATTTGTTTCCAGAAAATGGGTAGGGGGAGTGGTCTTAAGGCAACATGTACATCTGGTAAAATGTTCGTTTTAGTTGAGACTACTTAAAGAGTGTTTGAATATGAATGGAAACGGTTCAATGTTAGCGATGCAACATCTGTCAGTTGAACATAGAGTGCATATACGCGTATAACAAGGAGGTAAACCCATTTTATGCACTAGCTGACCTCGGTTTCAGAGCTTTGCTTTACTGTCAACTAATACAAAGTAAACTGGTATCTTCTGCTCGTTAAGTACATCTAAAAAAGACATCGCACTAAGTGGATTGCTCGGTCATGTAAATAGAGACAGTGCCAACTATTTCTGAACCTCCGGATCAGAGTGAGAATTAGAATGAATGCTTTCAACAGTTTTCGGACAATTTTGTCAGCAGACTTTTAATAGTTAACAACGCATTAAAATAGAATTATATTTACTTGCAATTATATGCTTCTTTCGTCACATGTTGTTGTTAACTTGTGGAGATGGTATTATGACGAACGAACATCGAACATATACTTCACTAACAAATGAGGAGGTAACACCTAGGAACGCAGTGTCATGACACACAAACATATATTACAATAACTTCCCCCCTTATCAAGGAGTAGGTAATGCTTGCAAGAATGATTTCATGGACATAGAACAGATACTGTATTAACTCTTCAAACTAAAAGAAGATAATGGCTGAAAAGTTGTATTATGTCCATAAAGCGGATTTTACACTCTCCTCACTGAAAAAAAATATTTCAGAAAGTTTTATAATAAAATATCCTATTTATTATAAATATACAAATCGCTGAATAAATGCTGAAAATGTCCTAAAAATTCAGTAATTCACTGATTTGCAATATTTCACAAATGTAACATTTTATTTACAACAAATAATTTAATAGTGAGGATTGGGGTTGGGAGGGGAGCTTTCATAGATTTAGCATGTTAGCTTATGTTCTGAGCATTGGATCACTACACTGGGATATTAATTGGATGTGACAGATAATTGTTACACTAATTATGTGATTTTGTTTCCTCACACCTTTTTATTGTTTCAGCACTTGAACATTCGTTTTGAACTATTATTATACTTGGTTTTGTTTCTTTACATACACTTTACATACACTTTACATACACTTTACATACACTTTCTCCGTGGTTAAAATCTCGTTTATTGTTATCAATTTATTTTTGAGACAAAGTTAAAACTGACTTTCAAGCAATGACTTGCAGAATGATGATCGATAAAGATGGAGCATTGATGCTGTTTCATATATTTAGAACTCTTTATTGTAATTCCGTAAACCAACAAAAATAGTCCAGCCATTAATGTATGTCATCGATAAAAAATAAAAAATAAAAATAGTTTGCAAAAAAAAAAAAAATGCTAAAACAGTAAAAGTAGTGCGAGCACACGAATTCACTTGATTACAACAATTGTTTTTCAGAAGTTCCATAGTTCAACATGATACTTAGAAATCATCTAGGATATTTTATGGTTGGAATCGCATACTTTCAAATCTCTTTTTAATGATTAAAAATATTTTATTTATATTTAATTATGTATTATATCAATTCATTTCATTATATAATGAATAATTAAAAAAACCTTTATATTTATAAGAAACTATTATTCTCCACACAATAGCAAACCTTGTATTTTTTCATCAAGACTTAGACATTAGTGAATGACGTCATAATAAACATGGCTTGTCTTGGAATATAACTAGAAAGATGCACTGGAACATTTAATTGGTTTCTTGGGACTCATTTCTCCAAGTTGCTGTCATCCATCCAATGTGTCATGTACAACGGTCGGTTAGTATTTGTCCTTTTGGCGAAGTGAGCTTTCGTGCTAGGTTTGATAGCGCATTCCACAATCCTTGATGGCCAAAATCTAACGAATCTCTTGTTCTTGATGATGGTATTTTTGCAATATCAAATTGATGTAGAGTAGATTTATTAAAAAAGTAAGGCATAAAATTTTCTAGTTTTCAGGGTTAATTCCAGATATAACGATTATCACAAGTGAATTATCAGCTGCTTTCAATTTGTTGAAACCAATTTTATACAAAACTAGCGGGGGTACCCGGCGTTGTCCGAGTGTTTGTTTCCGGGACGGGGGGCGGAGTTTTAAAAATGTTATGGTAGGTAAGTAGGAAGGATCAAACCCGGAGTCATGAGTAAAAGTAGGAAAATAAAGTGTGAAAACAACAACAAAAAAAAACATCTGCAACGTTAACAGTTCGACCACCAAGAAAAGTCCATTCCAGTTGTTTAGGAAAAAAAAAAAAAACGACTACGGTAGGTCGGCGCGAACGTGAAAATATAATGCGAATTGTCCAGCACGCTAACCACTACGCCACAGAGCACTGCAGCTTAGTTTAGTGATTTTAAATAACTTCACATGAAAGAACTACGAAGCCAAACACGTGTTCTCTTCTCAACTGTTCCTTGTGAACGATCCCCAAACGGTGTTAAGTGGTGGCAGGGGGAGGAGGAATTTATTAGAGAGAAAATATTTTACCACTTCCATTGATCTTAACCGATTTTGGCCGTGACTTCTCAGCAGAAAAAGTATAGAAATCTAAGATTATCGAGGAATTTGAGAAATAATAAGCCTATAACACACCTCAGATATTGTTCTGCCGTTTGTGCATATTATATTTGCATGAAATATCTTGATTTTTAATCCTATTAATGTCAAAATCAGACAGGAAAAAATGAGTTCATTTTATTTATATAGAGATGACACGCAACTAATATTTGTCATTATTTAGAAAACAGAGCCACGGATATATTTTTGCACGTGAATTGCCATCTCTTGCATGGGCTTTTCATGGTCAACCACTCATTATCTTTTAAAGTTCCAGCCTTTTGACGAGGTATGTCTAAAAAGTAACGGGACTTAGTGTCACAAAAATTCATTTTAAATCCTTTGGATTTTGAATTAAAAACTTGAAATTACCAATTTCTCTGCTACGCTTCTATGGAAAGTAAGGTTTTATCTGGGATGCACTTTTACCCTGTTATTATAGTGGCCCCAACACCTTCAGAACGAAATCTCCTGATGATCACCTTGAGCTTGTAAAAGATGAACATAATACAGGGCAAATCAGATGAATACGGAGAATTTTCCAGTGTGTTGATGTTGTTTTTATCAATTGATTGTGTTTATTGCTCGTTCTTCGATGCTTATAGCTGATTGATCTGAAGAAAAGAAACGCAGGTGAACAAAGATATAGACTGCAGCATGACTATCCAACAATCAACTCCCATGTCAACAAATTCTCGTCGAACTGTGCTCGTAAATAATTATAGTTTGCTTTTACCGTTTACAGTTTTTAAACCTTTATAGTATCATTCATCATCCAAATGACAATGTTATTGACCCTTATCATCGACTAGCATTTAGCCTTGATAACTTAGGATTGTGCGTTTATATAGACCCAAGTTATCAACTTCGATGATAATATACTTGCTAATCCCTATTATTTCATAGCTTAAAAAGCACACACAGCTTTTTCCTAATTTGAGAGAGTACAAAATGATTTGAATCCACTTCTCTTTACTGCAACCTTTTTTTTTTTACAAAGGAGTCATCACTTATCATGGCCTGGAGGCCACTTGAGGATAAGTGTTAACGAGTGTACAGTGGTTAAGGGGAACATATAGTCATATTTAGTAGTGGAAATTCAGTAAATTGGATTACTTAAGGGGATGGCTCATCAAGAATTTGTTCACGTTGGACTTGAAGGCACCATATTGTAGTCAATTGGAATACAAGAAGACGATTGAGAGACTCACAGGTGTGCAGGTCTAAGA
>NC_136499.1:75647408-75654908 GCF_053919585.1 Euprymna scolopes | reverse complement strand
TATGGTTTGCTGGAAATGTTTTTTCAATTATTAAATAATTTCTCTCTGATAAATTAATAAGAGTAGTGGTTGATGGTCAGAAATCAGAAGCTCATAGTATTAAAGTTGGAGTCCATCAGAAATCCATCCTGGGCCCAACTCTCTTCCTGATCTAAATCAATGATCTTCCAAATCACATCCTTAGATCATTTGTGGACATTTATGCTGATGACACTACCATCTATGGCAACACTTCAAAAGCCGTAAACTACTAAGTTCTCTCTGATTCTCTCTCCTCTGATCTGGAGCATGTGGTACATTGGGGAGATGTTGCTAATTACTTTTAATACATCTAAAACCAAGCTTCTATCTTTAAATCATCAACGCTCTGATTCCCGTCTGGCATCAATTGAAATGAACGGAGATTTTGTGAAGTAGACCTTTATGCCATACCCTATCAAAGGCCTTTGATATGCCAAGAGCAATTGCCTTAGAAAGGAAGCCTCTGTCAAGAAATCTGCTAATCTTATGCTATAAAACTAATTAGGGTATTAATAACATACGAATGAGTAACACAGTTTTACATTTTGATAGCTCAATAGGGAAATATTACAGCTATAAATATTTCCTAATGTACCAGAGTATAAGGAATGGACACTGATACAGTTACTCATTTTCAAAATATCGGTCTTTAATTACTAATAACTTGCATACAATTGTTTCAGCATGTTGGCATATAATTATATAATAGTTTATTTATTATAGTTTCGCATAAGAGGGCATTTCCTCAGCGCAAAGCAAAAACCATTTATTAAAAATTTATCACATCTTACGACAGGATTCTATTATTAACAGGGACAGTATTCATTTTTTATACAACATATGAGTAAAGTATCAGGCATATTTATAGACATTTTATCATAAGACACACACACACACACACACACACACACACACATATATATATATATATATATATATATATATATAATATAAAATCTTTTATTTATACAAACATGAACACATGTTCCAATTGCGATTTCACTTGAAATGCAATTTCCTCCGTACAAAGTATTATGAAATAGGACGAAATGAGGAAGTTGCATTTTGAAGGAAATCTAAACTGAAACATATATGTACATGTGTAGCCAATAATAAATGAATTTCTACTATAATACCGCTCTACTTGGCATTGAGCACCTTTTTATGAGCACTGTTGGAAAATTTATAGAATTAACTATCATAAAAATTCGACATTTACACATGTCTCATTAGTCTCTTTGGTAGACTATGCATATGTCAATTATTCAATTATTTTAATTTATTTTCAGTTATTAAACTATTTTTATCGATTCATGAGGTAAACAATACAGGAAATATTTATAATTGTTTCAATATCTTTGAAACTTTTTAATTGTACTTTTTTACCCACTACATCCTGGTGATGATTTAAAAACGTCAGAAAATCAAGCATAACTAAATCGACAAAATTATGAATGCTGGGTGTTTCACAGATTTTTTTATCTCAATGATTCTGAGAGAAAAAGATTCTGGTAGAGTTCATAAGGCACACAACTAATATGAGCTGTCCATTTCTTTCAATAATGTTTATATATTGCAATATGTGTTGTGTTTTCCTATTGACTTGCTTTCCCACGAGGACAAAGTTAAAAACAAAGCTGGCTTTTAATGCGCGGAAAATTCAACCCCTGAAAAGGGGGTACTCTGGATTGAAACAAAAATTAAAAGTCGCCTCGATCTAGAAGGACCTCTCCCTCAATCACCGAGGACAGAAAATATGAAGAAACGATTACCAGAACAAATATTACACCTCATTCCCAGCGAAAATGTGTGTTTGTTGTATATACACATTTATAAAAAAATATGTTTATACACATCTGTGCCTTTCGCTACTTATAACCTCTCTTTGAAAATGACTTATAATGTGTATGGAGATGTGTACATACTGATATATAAGTTTATTTTTCTTTTACTTTTTAAAGTTAAGTGTTAAGAAAATGGGAGGCAAAAATGTGGTGTTTTTCCTTCATACTTCAAGTGGATGGGAAAGATGTTGAAGTTTGCTTTTAAGTCTGTTATCATTATTACATGTTCTCCACAAATTGTTTTGTTAACCTAAGTTGGGGATGAAAAAAAAGAAAGGGAAAGTTCTACATAAAAGCCAATCATAACCATCATATGTTGTTATAATCTTTACAATGAGTTTTCTACTTGCTTTGTTGCAGAAACCTAAGTGAAGGATGAAAGGAACCTTGTTTTAGTTCATATCTGTTTTTCTTTCTTTTTTCTGTTTTGTTATCTTCTTCATTGTATGACAAATGCACTTAATGATCCTTCTTCTGGATTCTTTCCTTTTCAGTAGACATTGCCATTACCTGGCGACATTCTGGTAATTTACTTGGCAATTTATAAGATCAGCACTCCTCACAAAATCTTTTGATACAAAACCATTTCTAACATTTGTTCGTATGAAAAAACTACCATTACTTTTGTGAAAGTCAATCTGTTGACCAAAAATAATCCTTTGTATTCTAACAGCTGATATACTTTATAGCAAAACAGTTTCTTCTTGCATATAATTGTACAATGTCCTTTCAAAGAATGTGCTGTAAATAAGAATTAGCGATAAATTAACTAAGTGCCTTGTTGTGTGAGTTTTACTCTATCAACTTCAATAAGTTGCAGATTCTTGTTATTCGAAATAATTAATGGTGTATTTCTTTTAAGAGGTTTCAACTACATGAAAGCTTCATCGCATGCAGTACTTTCTAGAGAAAAATGTCCAAAGGTAATTCTTGAGGTTTGAGGTATAACAAAAAGAGTCACTTACATGACTTTAATATAACTTTCTCTTCCTACCGGTAATTTCGTTATATTTCAGTTAACATATACACACACACGCACATACGCACACACACATACACACACACTAACACAAACACGTACACACACATATACATATATATATAGAGAGAGATAGATAGATAGATAGATAGATATAAATATAATATGGCATTACTTTGATTAAAGATAGTAGCAGTGTTAGAATGCTACCTTTGAGTCAAATTCACTTGCTAATTTCATATATATATATATATATATATATATATATATATATATATATATATATGTATATATATATTGTTATGTAGTGGGTTCATATTGAAGGCATAATACATGGGGACTCAGAACAGAAAATGTTAATGGCATTTATATTCTGAGAGAGACATTTATAACAAAGCCGAGAGAGATGCGAATTCATTATTGAATGAATGTGTAATACAGTTTTTTTACATTAGAGGGGAGACACTTCACTTATGATGGAGGAGGGGGGCACATAATACTTTGAGGGGGTTATACAAAATTCGTTTACAAGATGATAGACAAAACACATTTACCTTTTCAGTTGGTGGAATGACGACACGAAGACAAACAGTTACAAAATATAAATGGCGATTCTTTATTCATAAGCCAGCTGATTCATGACTCAGGAATTCAAGCTTGTATGACTACATAGTCTACTCTTTCCCTCCCTTCGCCTAATAGGCTATCAGCTACACTAAGTCGCTGTCCGACTCTCGTTTCTAACTGACTCTATCACTGTGACTGTCATTTCTCTAACTTCGAACCCTGTCTCAATATATTGAGAATCTCCTTTTTTATGATGCCAGAGGTGTGGTCAACCAACGTGACGTTATCACGTTTCAATTTCCCCGTGCCCTTTGCACATGTATCTAACACATTACATAAACGAAAGAAATCCGTAAATTAAATTGTATCATTTAACCTATTTGT
The DNA here is from genome assembly GCF_053919585.1 of Euprymna scolopes. Lineage (NCBI taxonomy): Eukaryota > Metazoa > Mollusca > Cephalopoda > Sepiida > Sepiolidae > Euprymna > Euprymna scolopes. The sequence goes on along the minus strand of NC_136499.1, from coordinate 75,651,113 downwards.
TACATAACATTTTCAACTTTGTTATTGTCCATTCTTTTAACTGATATTTTTGATATCCAGTTATTTCTAAAAGAATGGATAATCGCTCTATCTTTGACACAATATAATAATATTTAGTTATTTGCAAGATCAATGCCATCGTTCTGCATTCCTAGGATTTCAATATCTATTATCTTTTAACATTTGTCCACTGGGTTCGATTCTAGCCTTTTCCTAATATCATTTTCAAACCTATCTGGTTTTGCCTTCTTACTTACTGGAGTCTGTCCCTTTTCACAACAATATATTATAAGTATATTTTATTGATATATTTATATCTTTCTTCCACTAACTATGTATTAAATAGTCGAGTGGATTAGACTCTCAAGCAATGTTTGTGCAATTATTCTTGAAGAAAGAATTTCCGAAATAATACTAATCTTTCTCTTTTTGATCAGCATTGTTTTCAGTTGTCCTGGACTTATTATTGCTTTTATTAAAGAAATACCGGTTCAAAGAGATTGCGCACTATGGATAAAGACGTAATCACTATGTTAGAAAAATTTATTGACTTTTTAGATGAAAAATAAAGGAGAACACTTAATTCTTACAATTACAATTAAATTCTTACAATTACAATTAAAACTAAACCCATATGTCTCAGATTATAACTAGTTGTTTGCCCCTAAAATTCAATCGTCAAATAGATTTGAACTTATTTTAATTATCCAAACATTATTATTTCAATTTAGGAAGCTACATGTGCTAGAAATTTTTGTAATATTCCTACTTTTACACGTGGAAAAATATTTTATTCCTGTGTGATGCGACTGCAAATGTCTCTATGTGCTTCCTTCCTTACTAATATATGACTAATAAGAAAATGTATGTAATTAAAAATGCAAGACAGTTGTATGCTCAGTCCGTTAAATCCAAAGTAGCTGAGCAGCGGCTTAGTTCCCACCAGTTTTGGCAAATAGCAAACAGGAACATGAACAGAAGCGTGTGTTCTATCCCAACCATCGTCAATGGATCTGAGATGATCTCGTCAGCATTGGACAAAGCCGAACTATTTGCCAAGAACTTTGCAGCTAATTCTACCCTATGCGACCAAGGCCCCCCCCTATTTCCTCCTATAATAGACAACACGCTATATGACATACCTATGCATGACATCGCCAAGCTAATCAAGAGCCTTGATTCCAGTAAAGAAACTGGCTCTAGCAGCATTCCAATTATAGTGTTGAAAAAGCTTCAACCAGAAATTTCTCCAATACTCACAAAACTGTTTAAGCATTGTTTTAATGAGAATTGCTTCCCAACACCCTGGAAAACCTCATCAGTATGCCCTGTATTTAAGAATGCAGATGGTAGATCATCTTCCTCTCAGTACAGACCAAAAAGTCTCTTGCGTGTCATGAGTAAGTACTAGAGTCCATATTAAATAAGGAAGTAGGCAACACCTCTGCAGAAAATACTTCCTTAGTGACATGCAATATGGTTTCGGTTATGCTAGATCTCCAGCAGATATGCTAACGGTTTTATAGTGAATCTCTCGACAAAGGCTGCTTTTCAAGGGCAATTGCCCTTGACATATCAAAGGCCTTTGATAGGGTGTGAAAGAAACGCCTACTACACAAGATTTCCAACTACGGTAAAACTGGAAATGTCTTCTCATTTATAACATCATTTCTCTTTGATAGACTCATAAGAGTAGTGGTTGATGGGCAGAAATCAGAAGCTCACAGAATTAATGCTAGGGTTCCTCAGGGATCCATCCCAGGCCCAACTCTCTTCCTGATCTACAGCAATGATCTCCCAAAACACATACTTAAATACTAAAATCATTCGTTGACATCTATGCTGATGACACTAACATCTATGGCAACACATCAAAAGCTGTAAATGACAAAGTTCTCTCTGATTCTCTCTCCCTGAATCTTGAGTGCGAGGTATATTAGAGGAAGAGGTGGCTGGTCACATTTAATGCATTTAAATCCAAGCTCCTATCTTTACATCATCAATGCTCTGATCCCCATCTGACATCAATTGAAATGGAGGGCTCTTGTCTTGGAGAAGCTTCATGTTGTGACAAGCTTCTGGGCTTGACCTTTACTCTTGCTCTGAAATAGAACATGTACATCAAATCTGTTGCCAAGGTCGCTGGAAAAATGGTGGGATCTTTCTACCGCTCCAGTAGATATCTCACTGTTGATACAATTTTCTATCTATATAAAAGCCAAGTACGTCCAAGTATTTTTGTCAGATCTGGGCAGGAGTTGCTAGAAGCAGTTTATCCTGCATTGAAAGAGTACAAAATTGACCTTGTAACTTAGTGGGGGATGCCCTTTTCTTTTCCCTGCAACCTCTTTCCCACAGAAGGGACGTTGCGAGCTTGTCATTGCTTTATCGTTATTTCCACGGCAAGTGCTCATCTGAGCTCCAATCTCTGGTCCCCCCTCACCAATCCATCTAAAAAAACACCCGTCTGGCTGAAACCACTGTCAATAAGTGTCCCCGCTCTTTAACTGTGCCTAAATCAAAACGTAGATTCCATGAACAATGCTTCTTTCTTAGAACTGCACGACTGTGGAACTCTCTTCCGTTTGCCTGCTTCCCAGCTGACTACAACTTGGTCGTCTTCAAGTCCAACATAAACAAATTCTTGATGAACCGCCCTCTTAAGTAATCTAATCTACCAAATTTCTATTAATAACGACTACTACGATATTATCCCATTGATTACTGTACACTCAATAACCCTTATCTTCGAATGGCCTCCGGGCCTTGATTAGTGGTGACTCTCTTGTAAAAAAAAAAAAAAAAAAGTCGCATTACAACCCTCTACGCCTAGCAGCTACGAATCCAATATTCATAATGATAGATTCATTAGTTTTGGAGTGAAACTTCTACATACAAATATATAAACATAATCTTTAGTTTTGTTTGGTAGAACAAAATCCAACTCAAGTGCTCAATTATTTGATGATAAGAGCATAACAGTTCTTTATTAATAGTATGACAGTAGATCAGGTTAAATGAAGACGATACCATCGATTTCAAGACAGGAGTGATTCCAAACCGAAACTCAATGTTTCTCTAGATTTGCTTAATAAACAAATCGTCATCAGCTATTAGCAGTCATGTTTGATATCGGAAAGAGTTAAGAGTCATTCTAGGAGAATTGTTTAATTTTTTTTCTTTTATTTCTTTTTTCTTTATTTTATTAATTAAATTAAATAAACAGATATTTCTTAGGAAAGGGTGCAGTGGAGAAAATATCGATGTGTGTATGTGTGCGCGCATTAAGCTGTTATGTTTTTTAATGTTCTTTATTTCATGTTCGAATTGTGTATTATTTTTATTCTTGTGTTTTTAGTTAACTTTGGTTATTTTAATCGTTTAATGGTGATTTTGAAAAAAAAAATTCCTTTTTGTCTTTTCTGGAAGCTCTAAACAGTTTTATTGTGAGTGGGTTTGATGAAGATAAATGAGCATCAAATACAAACGAACACCTCCTTTAAATTCTATTTGAGTATAAATAAGAGAAAAAACAAAAAATCTGTTGAAAACTTATCAAGAAATGAGTTTTGATAGAAGAGGCAGCTTCGTTTCTAGTCAACCTTAATAAATGAAAAAAAGAAAAATTGCAAAAGAAAAAAAAGAAACGAAAGTCACTTGATACAATCATCTACTTTTCGTTCAATTCAGAACACTTCTCTTGAT